>NC_073353.2:31197500-31372500 GCF_027580225.2 Misgurnus anguillicaudatus
GATCGGTCGTTTTATGCTCATAAAACTGATCGATGAGTATTATTTTCAGTTTTAGGATTGTAACAGTCACCTGATCATCGTTTATATGAGATCTAATGTTTCTGGTCATTTTGCTTTTTGCTGAAGGTGAGATTTGTCCTATACTTTTTTAATCTGCCGTTATTTTAATCATAGTTTGCTCGTGATCGAAATAGATTTTAACTGTTTAACCGTTATTATTGTTATATGTGTTATACTATCTGTTTTATACACAGATCGCACTCGATCACCTTTTAAATGATGAAAATGAAGTTACAGATCTTTCAATTATTCACCTTTTAAACAATCATCGCGTATTTAAATCACTAAACGCACTATTTTCTTTTGACAGATCTGTTCTCTTAATCCACACTTTTTAATGAAATAGGCTAACATCACACTGGACTTCATCTCTTATTAAAACATCAGACCAAAATTTAATCCAGCTGTGAGTGGAAATACTGACTTCAGTCGTGTTGTTGTGGATGTTTACAATAGTTTTGCACAGAAGGTTTGGCTTAACCACCCATCCTTGATCCATCTGGATCTCCTGTCCACCAAAGCTTGCCCTCAACTTCCAGAGATGCTGCTGTCACCTGTATTTCAAGGCTCTGGACACAAAGCCTTTCTGCTGTCAAGCCCAGAACCCCTGCTCACGCTTTTAAATCCATACAGGTGGCAGTATAGAAGAAGGATTGAGGATTCAGTCATTATGGAACATCTCCCAAAATGCTGCATTGGTAGATCAAGCCCGTCGCTTACAGAAGAGGCTGTCTGCGATGCTTGGTAAACATGCTTCACAGCACTATATCCAGCAAATAGATGGCCTGAAGAAGAAACTTCTTGAAATCAGCCCTTACCCCAAGGCCACCATGGTACCAGATGATCTTTTAACATATACAGGGAATGTGATTTTTAATGATGTGAGGATGCAAGATGGAGAAGAGGATTTTAGAAGAACCCATAGATACCAAACACACAGGCGATCTCTAAAATCCCGAGATGTGGAGAATTTGGCACGCTGTGGTCGTGCGGTTCTGCATGAGGTGCTGGAGTCTCTGGACTCTGATGCCACATTGAGCAGCAGCTCAGATGAAGAGTGGGACCATGGAGATGCCAAAGGGACATCAGCAGCATCACAGTGAGTATCCTGTATCCTTATCTTCCTGATCAGATATTATGTACATATGCACACACAAATAAAAACGTCTCAGCATCCAATAACTTTGGATGAGATCTTGAAGTTGGTGACTTGAAGTGTTCGAATGGATTCCTCTTCCATACACAGTAGTTACCAGGCTGGAGAAAAAAAGAGAGATGCCTTTTAACGCCTGGGTGGTTATGAGTCCTGGCAGGCATGAGGCAGGGGATCGACATTGTCAGAAAAACAAACAGCCCTGTTAGAAGATGGAGAGAGGAAGTGTTTAGCACTGGCTGTGCCATATGTTCCTTCAGGAGCTTTGCTCACACGCATACACAGAGGCGCAGTGTTCTGTACACAGCTGTTGAGAAATTGTCACCATATTTATTCAATGTGTTCATGTGCAGCTGGCTGTTCCTGTGCCTTGGTGAAATGGACAGCTGCACTTTCCTGTTTCGTGGTATGGGGGAATAAATAGAGATCGGGCCGCCCTTCCAGACATGCAAAGCAGAAAGAGAGCTTTCATACATCTCTCTGTAATTTTCTTACCCACTTTGCACGTACGGTGCAAGATCACAGCATAAGCTCAGATGGGAAAACATCTCATATCAAATGAAGCATTTTAGGTGGTAAAGTATGTGGGAATGAATTGAATGTAGCATTTTTTCCAACATCTTCAACATCCTTCATTGAGTAAGATGGTTACCCGAGAGACTAGCTAGGAATGTAGAAAGCAGAAAAGGTATAAAGGGCTGTTCAAATGTGCAGCAGTGTTGTTTTTTGTAAGGACACAGTCACAGGTGGTCCAATAAACATGTGCGTTTTATGGGTTTTGGAAATTGGGCCAATGGAGCAACTCAGGCGGTCTTAAAGGTATAGAGGGTATGCACGTGATGTCACCTTCAGGGAAAGTGACTGCGGTTACGCCCACTGAGTGGCAAAAGACAGAGCGGCAGAATTTGTGTACAGTGTGAAGTCAGCAAAAACACGGGGAAGATGCGTCTAAATGGGAAAAAGCTGTTGAGCGATAGACTGTACTAACAGATTAACAAGAATTCTGAGCTATCGTTTTACAGACTGCCCAAAACACAGAAAGTAGGAATAAATTGATTGTTCATGCCAACGTCCACAGACGTTGACAAGTTGCTATGGTCACTATCAAGTAGAGGTTTTACTTTCTATTTAAAAGTATTTTTTCAAGTATTTGTATTTTATCAGTGTTTTTCTTTGGAACATACATTCCAAAGCATATTGTCATAATTTTTACTCTATTACATTTCATAAATACAAGTATTTAATTTTTAAGTACATTAACATACTTTTACTCAAGTAAAAGTACACAATTTTAATGTAATTAGGTATTAAATACATTTTAATATGCAATATTAAAGAATACACAGTATGATTCTATGCTTTAGAATGTAGCGAAGTAATATTTTTCCCAATACAAACACCCTTATAAAGCACAGATGCTTGAAAAATGTAACTAATGTAACTAAGTATTGTCCACCTCTGCTATCAAATCCAACTAAATTCAATTTAAGCTGATAATAGTCAGTTTTACTGGCATTTTCGCAGCAGCCACTATGAAAACCAGCCATTTTGTTGAACGTTTGCCACTCAACAGGACGAGTTGCGTGGTCAGGTGGAAAAGTGACATCAATGCATACCCTCTATAGTTCACCCAAAAATCAAAACAGGACAGGGTCTTCTAAATGTTTGTTGAGACGGAAAGAAGGTAGACTGACTAGAAGTTGAAGTGTTTGTTTAAACAGAGAGCAGGGGCTGTTGTCCTGGCAAGAGATCTCATGCTTCCCATTGTATTTGTGTTAGTTCACTGCTCTGTAGATATTCCTGGAATCTTTCTAAACCCAACCCCTAAAAGCAATGTAAAATGTGTCTTCCATTGTTTTGACAAACAAGAAGTCCCCATAGTTGGGTGATTCTCACGAAAACTTGGTTTTAAAAATGTCAAGCATGAAAATGTAAAAATTGCTTAAATTTACTTTTTTTCCCACCAGACATTGAAAAACAAAGTCTGGAGTAAATGGGAACATTAATTTAAAAACTTTTACTTATCATTTAACACTTTTTGTAACATAATTTAAAAAATAAGTCCTAAAAAATCTCATTACCGCAGCAGTCAGAAAACATCAACACTGACATATTTTCAAAATTACATGACAAACCTGAAACAACATAATTTGGAGATTCTGCACATGCATTTAAAATCAAAGTATTATGCTTCTATTAATTAAATTAACATTTAATAAGCATCTGTTGCTGTAATGATAATCAAAATGTTGTGTAAGCATTCTGACAAAACAATATTTCAAATTAACTGTAAAAAAAATAATCTTACCTGGTAGCCATCTTGAAGTAACTGGTCCATGTGCTTGGTCACTCAAAATCAAACTTTATTAAAATTCTGTATGTGTGCTTAAACTGTTCTCAAAAAGTGTTGCGGAGGATGAGAACATCAGGCATGGACACATCATTTTCCAAATTTTTCTTCATTATTATTATACATGAATATTCAGTAAATATTTTTTCTGTCATCTAAAGTAGTCTAGCAAAACATCCATTTATTTTTTTTCTTAATATTTTTGTGTTAATTTGATTAAATTACAACATAACGCATGTTCAAACACAGCCGGACACATTGCGGTAATGAGAATTTCAGCAGAAAATGAGATAAAATTTCCAATTATAAATTCTTATGTTGAAATCACGCATTGTGCAAGGTAGAACACAGTATTTTGTTAATTCTGATGCTCTTTAATGTTACTATATTACACATTTTAAAGCTAAAATCATTAGTGCCGTGGTGTTTCAATGGTTTCGTAAGAATCACCCAGTTGCTGCAGCAGGGTGACACTGAATTTCTTTATGGGAGGACAGGTGTCACAGCTGTGAGTGGAGGTGGTTGCAGGATAGAGCTGAATTGGGAAGTCGCTGGACGTGGCTGGAGATGCGATTGACTGAGCTGAACTCTCAGATTCAGCAGCTTGGAGAGCTTCACCAGCAGATAATTGCTAATAGGGTAAAACACTAACTCAGCTTCCCTCGAGATATTAGTTTTAAAGGTACAAACAGATTTTGATTTAAATAAAAATAAACTCATCCTATAGGGTCGTGTGATTTTGGCAAAGTCTCAGCCACTCACAGACAAGCAGATCCAGCACACACTGTGGACGGAGACTTTGGATCTGTCGTTTTCTGCTGGGAACCTGCAAGATTTCCCATCTGATCTAGACATGGAACCAAGCAGCCCTACACGTCTTCTGAGGAACATAGAGAGACAGGTGAGAACTTGGTGGTTTACGCTGAAGTCTACTCACTCGCTGTGTAAAAGCTGCCCTTTTTCATGTGAATGGATGGATAGATGGATAAATTATTGTTCGATAATGTTATGCATTGCATGTTTGTATGTATGTGCGTACAGAGTGCCCAGCTGACTCAGATTGTAAACAGTCTGATGCCACCTTTGTGCCCCTCACCTTCTTCATCACCAGTGCCAAAAGAACCCTGCAGTCACCGAAGAAACCATCAGAAAATCAGTTGTAGCAGGTCAGGACCGCCTGAAGCTTTGTTTACATCACACCTACCTTAGTTTTACTTTTCAAAACTGATTTTAGGACTGACTGTCACTGTACATACCTTAACTAACTCTAACCCTCTATCTTATACCCCAAGCCAAACATGTTTAGTTGTATACTATTCAAGGATCATATGTACAGTTTAACTCGTGAAATATTTATAACCTCAGAGATGATTTAGTTTAAATAGTGCTTTGTTTTTCTTGAAACTGTCAAAAGACATATTGTCAGTACATATTTGTGTTAATTAATGTAAATTTTATACACTCACCTAAAGGATTATTAGGAACACTTTACTAATACTGTGTTTGACCCCCTTTCGCCTTCAGAACTGCCTTAATTCTACGTGGCATTGATTCAACAAGGTGCTGAAAGCATTCTTTAGAAATTTTGGCCCATATTGATAGGATAGCATCTTGCAGTTGATGGAAATTTGTGGGATGCAGATCCACGGCACGAAGCTCCCGTTCCACCACATCCCAAAGATGCTCTATTGGGTTGAGATCTGGTGACTGTGGGAGCCATTTTAGTACAGTGAACTCATTGTCATGTTCAAGAAACCAATTTGAAATGATTCAAGCTATGTGACATGGTGCATTATCCTGCTGGAAGTAGCCAACAGAGGATGCGTACATGGTGGTCATAAAGGGATGGACATGGTCAAAAACAATGCTAAGATAGGGCGTGGCATGTAAACGATGCCCAATGGCACTAAGGGACTTAAAGTGTGCCAAGAAAACATCCCCCACACCATTATACCATTGCATAAATGAGAAATTGAACAGGTGTTCCTAATAATCCTTTAGGTGAGTGTATAAATGTTAGAGTAAATAATTTAGGTTAATGAAAGTGAATGAGCAAGACGGAAATAGTAGTTCACCCCAAATAAAACATTAGCCCTTATTTTACTCACCCTCAGTCCATTCTGGGTGTGTATGACACTTCTTTCAACCAAACAGAGTCGAAGGTACGGTACTGTGCAAAAGTCTAAGGCCACCATGCAACCATTAGATTTGTTGTTTTTGCAACTGTATAGTGATCATATATAATTGTTTTTCAGTCTCATTATTAGAATACAACTAGAAAATAGAGGAAATGTGTATCTAGTTAAGGTAAACTCCCCTTACACTTTAACAATAGCAGGAAACGGCAGGATCTCTTAAACCTAAATAAAATTAAATCATAATTTTCTCATTTTAAAGAGATTAGTCTTTTTACTTCATTCTGCTCAAAAACGATCAAGATGTGTTTGGTGCAAAGAGAGGTCACACTAAACACCAACGATGCCTAAAGAAGACATTAGTCCTGAAAATATTTCCTGTATTTTCTGTCTGTATCGTAATAAAATAAATTGAAAAATAAATATGGATGGACATTAAAACTTCTAAAACAACAAGTCTGGTGGTGGTGGCCTAAGGCTTTTGCACAGTACTGTATATCTATACAGTAAGATATCTTGATGGTGAATAAAATATGGCCATTTTTTATTTTTACTTTTGGGGGAACCATTCCTTAAGATAGAGTTTTTTTTGAGAAAATAAGTTGAGTGGAGAAGAATAAAATGTAATTCTGTTATAATTATATCGCAATTCTCTGTCTAATTTTGCAGACAGGTACAGGCGTACCAGGCTGTCTGTTTTCACAATGGAACTCAATGCAAACCGGGACGAAAGAGAAAGCAAGCGTGCCACCGAAGACAATGGCCACATTTGGGTGCCACCTGTGTGTCAGCTCGCACCCGGCCTCTTCTGACCTATCACAAACCCTGCCTTTTTATCATGGACCCGTCGTCTCATAAAGAACAGGTGAGACTCAGTTTTGTAAAAGAATTAACATCATGTTGTTGGCCTAGTCTGTGGTTATGGTTTATTCTTATTGGTGGCTCTCAATTACTGATCGGTACACATAAATTGCTGTACAGTTTGTGTTTGTGACAATGGGTTTAATGTGTGTAAGTAAAAAAGTAATATGTTAATGTCTTCATTGTCATGTACAGTGAGACATACAGTGGATATAAAAAGTCTACACACCCCTGTTTAAATTGCATGTTTTTGTGATTTATAAAATGAAACCAAGATGAATAATTTTGGAACCTGTTCCAACTTAATTCCCTACTTCAAACCTATATATTAAAGTAATTAACATTAAGAATGATTTTGTGGTGAGGGGATGGCAAGTAAAGTTGTGCAGTGGCCGGGTTGCATAAGTGTGCACACCCTTTTACAATAGTGATTGTGGCAGTGTTCAAAAGCAACCAATCACATTTAGACTTAAGTTAAATATGAAGTAGTACATACCTCTCATCAATTAAAATAAGTTTTTAACTATTAATGAAGTGTGCCTGGCCCTAAAGGATTTTTTCTGAGTATCATCCCACTGAAAAAGCCATTGTCTGTGTAGAGCTTACTCAGCAGGTACATGATCCCATTGTTGAAAAATATCAATCAACAGAGGGCTAAAAACATTTCCAAGACACTGAATATACCATGGAGTACTGTAAAAACAATAATCCACAAGTGGAGAAAATATGGCACAACATTGACATTACTAAGACCAGGGCATACACCTACAATATATGAGAAAACCAGGGAAAAAAATGGTAAGGAAGGCTGCCAAGAGGCCTACAGCAACATTAAAAGAATTGTAACAATATCTGGCAAGTACTTTTTGCTCCCTACATGTGACAAAAATCTCCTGAATTCTTCATGTTTGGGCTATTAGCATTATTTAACCAAAAATATCATCAAGTCCATCTAAAGTTTGTAAAAACAAATATTTCTATATCCCAAATCCATGTGGAATAATGTATTATAGTCCATTGAGACCAAAGTTGAACTTGGGCCGTTATACCAAAATATATATTTGGTGCAATAAAACCCACATCACATCACCAAATGAACACCATGCCCAGAGTAAAGCATGAAGGTGACAGCATCATACTTTGTGGCTGCTTTTCTTCAGCTGGAACTTGGGTTTTAATCAGGGTGGATAGAATAATGAATAGCTCCAAATACCTGTCAATTTTGGCCCAAAACCTAAAGGCTTCTGCCAAAACACTTAAAATGAAGAGACATTTCACATCACAGCATGACAATGACAGAAAGCACACATCTAATCAACAAAGAAATTACTTCACCAAAACAAGAGCAAGGTTTTGGAATGGCCCAGCAAGAGTCCGGATCTAAATCCCATCCAAAATCTATGGGGTGATCTGAAGAGGGCTGTGCACAGGAGACAACCAACCAATTTGACAGATTTAAAATGCTTTTGCAAGGAGAAATGGCAAAATATTGCAAATTCAAAAAGTGTGAAATTGATTGACACATTCCCATTAAGATTGAATGCTGTGATAAAATCTAAAGGTGCTTAAACTAAGTTTTAGTTTAAGGGTGTGCACACTTATGCAACCTGGTTGTTGTACAGCTTTGCTTGCCATTTTTTCACAACAGAAGTTTTCTTGTTGTTGTTAACTTTGGTATATGGGCTGGGGGTGCGGAGTCGGGTTGGAGCAGGTTCCGGAGTGATTCATCTTTTTTTCATCTTTTAAATCACAAAAACCTGCAATTTTAACAGGGGTGTGTAGACTTTTTATATCCACTGTAGGTCCAACATTTTCCATTAGTGAAAGTGACGTGATTGTCAAGTATGTAGCAAGCCATACTCAATATTTCGGTGACCTTTGGGTTACAAGCCTGAGTCTCTGAACAATAATGGTATGATAATAACAAAAAACAATGACAGTAATATATATTTTTTTAGGTGTACTGTTCCTTTAATAAAGCTATTTGGGTCATTTTTGTTCCAGCTCTCTTTACATTGCACCACGATTTATGCCACTTTCCAGCTGGTGCCTGGTACACTTCCTTTAGCCTTGTTTATGAAACACATTTTGCATGCCCTGTTATTCTCTTTATACAGCACATTTCTTATGTCATAACATTTTCCCGTATCACTGCATGTCATAGATTTGGCTTTACTGATCGGGTTAAATATACTTTTTCTTTATATTTGAACATTTTTGTTTACATTGCATTGTTTAATCAGTATGTTCCCTGAATTTAAACACACAATCTTTGCATTGCTAACACAATGCTCTATTTATTGAGCCACGGGAACACTCAGGTCAGTTTTTTGTCTTTCTAGTCCTCAGTTTTACCAAACAGAAGGCCATTTAGGTCTTTAGCACCATCAAGAGGCAAAAGTTGGATTATGATTTCCATGGATTTGAGCTAGACTCATCTACTGTGTCCATAACCTCTCGTGCCCATGTATTTGAATGCATCCTTTATCCTTTCATTTCTTTCCACAGGTCCTGGACTCTTTCCCGTCTCTCTGTCCCAGTGTATCCTGTGATCCTACAACTTCATGCATAGATCCTACATGCCAATGTGGAAAAGAGAGAATAGCAGGCAAAATGCATCCTGTCCTCTCGCTGTCTTCAGGTAGAGAGAAAGAGATAGAGACAGACTCTTTTCTTTAAGAGACAGACTTTTAAGCAAGTTTTGACTGTGTCCATTCTCTCTGTCTTTTAGATACCCCATTATCCTTCCATCTGCAAAATGCCCTGTGCACAGAGGACTTTTTCCAGAAATCTCTCTCCTTGAAAACTGACCTCCTCAGACCCCAGCACTGTCGCAGCTCTGGATGCAGAGTCTCTAGATCTTTATTTCGTAAGAATGATATTTTAAGTATATATAAGTACTGCATTTTTATCGCTTAGATACTGTATCAATAAACACACTAGCTAAGAGCGGTTGACAAGAGCTGGTGAAAGTGCTGAGCCACAGTATAGAGCTGAAGGTCATGATAAAGTCAGTAGGCTCTTCATAGTCTTAATGCATTGCTGGAATTGAAGTGAGTTATTATGGCACTGGACTCTCGTACACAAACTCAAATACCCATACATCATTATGGTCTGATATTCTCCTTTGCTTTGCTGTTTACTATTTATTAGGGGTGTTCCCTCCTTATTATGTAAACCTTGGGGGTGGTGCGGCAGTGGTTCAGTGGTTCATGTAGGTTGTCTACAACTCGGAAGGTTGGTGGTTCAATCCCCGGTTCCACCTGACCAAGTGTCGAGGTATCCTTGAACAAGACACCTAACCCCAGATGCTCCCGACGAGCTGGGTGGCGCCTTGCATGGCTGACACCGCCGTTGGTGTATGAATGTGTGAGTGAATGGGTGAATGTGAGGCAACTTGTAAAGCGTTTTGGATGGCCATAGGTCTGTTAAAAGCGCTATATAAATGCAGTCCATTTACCATGGAAAAGACTGCTGGACAACAGGACAATCTTAACATGACACCAACTGTGATGTAACAGTCGCAAAATATTCAATAATTTTTTGTAAGCACAAAAAAATGCTATGTTATTATTAGACTAGACTTTTATGAAATATTATAAAACGGGCAGTTCTGGTTCTTCATTCTGATTGGTTAAAACGCGCTCTAAGCCGTGATAAAATACTTTATATATTTAAAGAGGATAATTTTTCTGTAAGGCATTAAACTTAAACTGGGTGCAACTTAAAAACCGCTGACGGGGAAAGAGTTCAGCATGCTTCCAAGCATATTTGATCATCACTTCAACAGTTGCACAATATAAATGTTAATGTATAAATTAATGTTAGATGAATGTTGATTTATAAAATAAACACCACAGTCTTAAATCATATTTTCATTGTGTCTTTGCTGCGTCTGTGTTGGTTGGGAACTGTTGCAGCCACACTTGATTCTGAGGAACTACTTTGTTTGGCGGAAGATTAATATTTGTACTAATATAATTACAACTTATTTGTGTTTTATTTTATGAAATCCTGTTATGTAGGGGAGAGCGGGGTATGTTGTCACACTTTTCACACTGTCTTACATTTACTGAGCACCATACATCAAAATGGTATAAATCTCATACCAAATGAAAGAAGGAAGTCTTGGGTACATATGTTGTATTCATAACATCTTTATATCTTATCTCATTACAGAGTTGTAGACTGTTGAATAGTGACTGTGCACTTGTGACAATTTGCCCCATCGGAGGGTAAGTTGTCACACTAGGGCGGGTAAGTTGTCACACTAGATTATCTAAAAATAAGAACACAACTACTTAATTGTGAATATTGATTTTAATTTTTAAACTCAAACCAAACTGGAAATATAAACATCCGTGCCTGGAGAATCTGGAAAAACAATTATTTCAATCCAAATAATGCACATTTCAATTAAGTGGCAAGACCACTTTACTTTGAACTTTGGTTCAAATGTTCTATGGCTTTCACATAAAACCAGATAACTGAATGGAACGCTGCAGATAACTTGCTTAACTTAACATGTTGAACCTCTGAACAAAACAGATGCCCTGTATGACTAATAGGACTCATCTCCAGAATCACAATTCTGACACACATAAATTGCCTGGCCTGAGGTGCAAGCATCATGGGCCCAATTGTTGCATTTTACACATTTTACCCAGGTCTCCTTTGGACGACTCTTTGAAAATGGCTCTACACAGACGAGGCAGAAGCACTCTTCATCATCTGATGATGACTCTTGCATGATTTTTCTTCTTTTAGCTGCCTTGTTTTTCATAGGTCCAGATTTCTGCTTCCCTTTCTTTTGAAACAGCTTTTTGCTAGATTGAGGCTTATTCTTTTCTATATCATGTTTTCTGAGCATGTTCGATGTGTTTGTTTGTACAGGGGCAAGTTGTCAGATGTGACGACTTGCCCCAAAGTCATTGAGACAACTTGCCCCATACTTACTTGTGTGCTAATGTTGTCTAAATATAAAGTTTAGCTCATCATATCACTTTAGCTAAAGTATCAAAAGACACTTTACGGTCTCCTCTATTTTGTGCAAAATAATCATTTTAAACATTCACACCTAACAAAGTTGTATTGCATAAAATGTAAAGTGATTTTTTTTTACTTTTTAAGCAGAAAAATAAGAAAACTGTGCTAACCTCAGATTACAGTGATCTTGACCACATGTGAACAGGAAGTTCACTATAGAAGAAGAAGTCACATAAAGTGGCTATTTGATTTTTGAGATAGAGCCTCTAGTGTTGGAGTTATTAACAGTGTGACAACTTACCCGTGTGACAACTTACCCCGCTCTCCCCTATATGAAGTAACCGTTTTATAAAAGCAATAAGTCCCGCGAAGCAGTGGGGTTACAGTGCATTTAATAACAGCTAAGGGGGTTTTAGCCCCTTAGCTGTTATAAAACCTACTGCTTCTTGCGGCTTATTGCTTTATTATATCGCCATTATGATAAGTCATTGATAAGTGATAAGTCATTTTTTCAGGTTTCTCAGAAAACACAAATAAATGGAACTAACTTCAGAGGTTGAGTAGATTTGTGTTCTTGATGCAGATGCAGCTTGCGTGGTGTCTCTTGCATCTGCCATGCTATCTTTTGACTGGCTGTAGGTAGCTAAGTTAGAGGAGGTTGACTTGCAGCATTCAACACGTGTTTTTTTCCCTCTTGGCAAGCCGACCGGATGTGACATGGGGGCGTGGCAGCATCGACAATTCCATTATTTCATTCGGAGTTCGAGGTTGTGACTTAATTTAGATCGATTTCTAAATGTTTGTAGTTACAATGCTAAAAACAGTGCTCTGACTGCTGAGCTTGCGCTAGATGCCAGTTGATGCTATATGCTAGCGCTTATGCTGACATTGTACTATTGCCGTTACAGTTATGTTTTGCAGGTCCATGCTAAAAGAATCTGCAAACTTACCACTCAGAAACGTCATTTCCAAACTCTAAATATTTGATTATTCCTCAAAATCTGTATCTGAAGAGTTTCGTTGCAAAACGAGATAACCACCGTTTTTTTAATTGTTCAGAAATCACGTTTTTTTGGTTGTGCATTCCAATTCATTTCAATGCAACTGCAGCTGGTTTGTTTTGATTTAAAACCTTCATAACTTAAAAAATACAGCTAAGTAGCACCATAAAACAAAATAATAACATGATAACATAATAATAAACATGTTTTGACAAAAATGGATTTATCTCATTTTGCAACAAAACTCTTCATCTTTCGTCTGAACTGCTCTGTGAAACAGCCAATCAGGGCAGAGCTCAACATTGTTATTCATGACCCTTTCGAATAAGGTAATAATAATAGACCATTCAATTGTAAAGGCAAATCATACAGTTGTAAATGGACAAAACATTTTTGGATAATTTTTACACTTATTAAATCCACATACCTTCTATGTAGATATCAGAGAACCATTTAACATATTATTTCAGTGCATTCTTTGGCACCTTTAAAGCACCCATCATGCTGTTTAGTTCATTTTCTGTCAGTACTTTAGCCTCTTACAGTCAGTGACTAAAGAAGAAAAAGTAACGGCACTATTTTTGTTTCACTTTTCTTCACACAGCTGAATGTGTGTTAACTTTTAAAGGGATAACTCACTCAAAAATGACAATTCTGATAACATTTATTTACCCTCATTTTATTCAAAACCTGTAAATGACTCTATTCTATGTAACACAAAAGAAGATATTTTGAGAAATGTTGCAGTGGTTTTGTGCCCATACAGTAAAAGTCAATGGGAGCCATTGCAGTTTGGCTACAAAAATGTGTATTCTGCAGTCATCTTGCATGTTTTGAATGACAATTTTTCTTTTAACTATTCCCTTTAATATCACTTCTTGTCATGGCCAGCATGTGGAATGCTGTAAGGTGTGTTTACACTGCTAGAAGGATTTAGTCATAATGTTGTGTATTTTTTGTTTATCTCTATGATTCAGGTGCCCTATCAGCAGTCCTGCAGTTTTCATACCATTAGCATAGATCAACACAGATTGCACTTTGCAAACATAGCCAATGCATCTCTACATGCTAAACGCACTGACCAGTCTTTTTCATATAGACAAACATAACAGTAATTAATATTGGGGATATTGTCTTATGAATTAGTTAAGTTATTTATGTTTATTTTATATTAATATATTCTGTAGTGATGTCTTTAATGCAGTAATTCTCGGTTACAGATTGCAACCACCGACCAAAAAACAGCAGGTATTTGAAGAGTCACAGGAGAGAGAGAACCCCCATACGATTGCCATGTAATCGAAACCACCACCGTAAAGCCTATAGGGAGGGAAAGCGGAAGAAGTGCTCCTCCCAGTGGCCAATGGGTATATGTTTCATTCACCCATACACAATTATTCTGTAATCTTATAGTTATTTAAAATACATTTCTTGCATACAGTGCATTCTACTACTGTATGTTTTATCAGTATACAGTACGTCTCCAAATGAGAATGAAACCCATGACCTTTGCGCTGCTAATGCAGTGGTCTACAAAATAAGCTGTAGCAACTAGTCATAGACTAATATTTATTTATATAATAGTTTATTTATTTATAACATTTATTATGTCTCAGATGTGACACAGTGGTCTGATCAGAGTGATGAAAACCTTACAGAGCAATGTTCAGGAGATCTTACTGACTGTAGACCCAAACCACTGGGGAACTCACAGGTGTTGGACCAAACGTCTTGATAAATATATGATGTTTAAGAGATTCATGTTTTATGGAAAATAATCAAAACTTGTGTTTTACAGTTCTCCTGTCGTAGCAGAAGTGCTGAGAATGTTTTTACTATTGATGACATTGTCATTCCTATGTCTCTGGTTTCCTCCATTAAAGTGGAGAAACCTCAGTATAAGGACATTTTGACACCCAGGTATTAAACACATAATATATAGAAAGTCTTAAATCAGCTATCTTGTTTTGTTGGATTTTTTTATGACTTATCTCTTCTTTAACAGTAAAAGTTTTGTTGTTATACAGTTTATACATAGATAAATAGATAGATAAATCTTCCCTGCTATACTGTTATTGTGCAGATCAGCTTTATTATAATACTTTAGTTATGCTTCCACCCTTATGGTGCTTGACAGACTGCCAGTGAGTCACTTTCAAAATTGTGCTGGCACATGAAAATTTGAATGATGAATATTTAAAATCTTTCTAATCTCCTTCCTTTAAGCTGGCGAAAGGTGGATATTTTTCCATTATCAAACATAAAGAAAGATGAGCATCTAGGAAAGGTTAGGATTACCTTTACAATACCGTTACATGAAATTACTGTAAAGTTCAGCATTTTTGGAAAAAACCCCCTGTGTTTTCTGGATGTTCTGGAAGTGTTATGGATCTCTGTATCTTTCTCAGTCAGAACCAATAACAGATGAGGATTTCAGCCAGAGACACAAACGTTATGAACGTAGAGAGAAGCTCCGTTGGTCCTCATCGAGTCAGAGCAGGAGTTATAGCATCAGGTCTGTGTGTGTAGATGTTTACGATAAGGCTTGTTTTACTTAAAGTATTTAAACCTTTCCCTAACATTTTCCTCCAGAAAAAGCTGCTTTGCTGTATCAGTGAAAGACCACTCTGCTCACTGTCACCCACCTGTAGATTCTTCGGGCCCCTCCACCAGGATCTCCAGTCCACCTGAAGACCAGACAGAAGCAAGTGTGGATGACAGAGAAGTACATTTCTTTACAATCTTGAATATTAAATAAAATTTCGCCTTTCGGTATCTCCTGATTCGTTTCCCCTCTTGTGTTACGCAGTCACTGCTTCCATGGGAAAGACGCATGTTTCCACTGAGTGATGAAGATGAGGAAGTTCTGAGGTATGATGAAGATAATGATAATGCCTGGAAGATTTTTACATCTTAAATGATTTTAAATCCATGGGCGAACACAGACATAAGGACACTTTGAAGTGATTTTTAAATCATCCATAACACACGCTGTTTCTGTGTATCTGATGTTAATCTAGAGTACCTATAGAGTAGTATTACATTCTTCATATCTCCGAAGAGTTTTATCAGATTTATAAAAGACAGATTTACCGATTGTTTTTGATAACGTACGAAAAAAAATTTAAAGGAGGAGTTACGAACTGCGGGAGGAGCGAGTCACAAGTAAACACTTCACTGGATAACTTATGATTCACTTCATGTTCATGTTGTTTATATAATATGCACTTACGTGCCTATTTCCAACATAAAAAGAAGTCTTACCGCATACGACTCATGACCCGGTTGGGACTTTTCAATGAAATCCAGCGTTAAAGCTCATATAACACACAATGTTTCTGTATTTCTGATGTTAATCTGGAGTACCTCTAGCCTTTTAAGCGTCACCCCACCCTATTGAGTTACATCTACACTCTTGGAGCTTTCAAACAATATACAGTTTGTCATGATTAGATAAGAATTCATATGCAAACATTGAAGTAAATGTAGGCGTCCTGCTGGTGGGACAGTGACATTTAGCAGAAAATAAATGTTTTGAGGCACACTCTCTTCATAAATGAATCAATTACTCTCCCTACATAATTTATTTTATAAAACACTGTTGAAAGGTCTATTCTGGAGGCTTAGACCTTTCCAACGATATATAGTTTGTAGTAATAGATTAAAATTTACATCAACAATATTAATGCAAACTTAGCTGTCCCGTATTTGGGACGGCGACGCTTAACAGTCTAGAGTAGTAAAACATCCTTTATATCTCTGAAGAGTCTTTAGTTTAATCAGATTCATAAAAGAAAGATTAGCTTTACCGAATCTTTTTGATCATGTACGAAAAAATGAAGAAGGAGTTACTACTGCGGGAGGAGCGAGTACAAGTCATGCAACACTATACAACACTGTTTTAACTTATGATTCACTACATGTTTGTGTCATTTATATAATATGCACACGCCTATTTCCAACATAAGACAGAAGTCTTACTTACCGCATGCAACTCATGACCCGGTTGGGACTTTTCAATGAAATCCAGCGCATCAAACACACACGCAAAACTGTGCTGCTACCCCGTATAATAAACTACAACCCCAAAACAGAAAAAGTTGGGACACTGTAGAAATTGTGAGTATATAGATAACATATCAAATGTTGAAAGTAAGATATTTTGAAATGTCATGCCAAATATTGGCTCATTTTGGATTTCATGAGAGCTACACATTCCAAAAAAAGTTGGGACAGGTAGCAATAAGAGGCCAGAAAATTTAAATGTACATGTAAGGAACAGTTGAAAGACCAATTTGCAACTTATTAGGTCAATTGGCAACATGATTGGGTATAAAAAGAGCCTCTCAGAGTGGCAGTGTCTCTCGGAGGGCAAGATGGGCAGAGAATCACCAATTCCCCCAATGCTGCAGCGAAAAATAGTTTTCTGAGCTTCTCAGAGAAAAATTGCAATGAAATTGAAGTTATCAGCATCTACAGTGCATAATATCATCTAAAGATTCAGAGAATCTGGAACAATCTCTGTGCGTAAGGGTCAAGACCGGAAAACCATACCGGATGCCCGTGATCTTCGGGCCCTAAGACAGCACTGCATCACATACAGGAATGCTACTGTAATGGAAATCATAACATGGGCTCAGGAATACTTCCAGAAAACATTGTCAGTGAACACAATCCACCGTGTCATTCGCCACTGCCGGCTAAAACTCTATAGGTCAAAAAAGAAGCTCTATCTAAACATGATCCAGAAGCACAGGCATTTTCACTGGGCAAGGCTCATTTAAAATGGACTTTGGCAAAGTGGAAAACTGTTCTGTGGTCCAACGATTCAAAATTTGAAGTTCTTTTTGAAAAACTGGGATGCCATTTCATCCGGACTAAAGAGGACAATGACAACCCAAGTTGTTATTAGCGCTCTTTTCAGAAGCCTGCATCTCTGATGGTTTGGGGTTGCATGAGTACGTGTGGCATGGCCAGCTTACACATCTGGAAAGGCACCATCAATGCTGAAAGGTTTATCCAAGTTCTAGATACATATGATCCCATTCAGACGACGTCTCTTTCAGGGAAGACCTTGCATTTTCCAACATGACAATGCCAGACCACATACTGCATCAATTACAACGTCAAGACTGCGTAGAAGAAAGATCGGGGTACTGAAATGGCCAGCCTGAAGTCCAGATCTTTCACCCAAAGAAAAGATTTGGTGCATCATAAAGCGGAAGATGCGACAAAGAAGACCGAAGACCGTTGAGCAACTAGAAGTCTGTATTAGACAAGAATAGGGCAACATTCCCATTCCTAAACATTGGTCCTCCTCCAGCTGTTCCTTTATATGTACATTTAACTTTTCTGGCCTCTTGTTGCTGCCTGTCCCAGCTTTTTTTGGGGTGTGTGGCTCTCATGAGATCCAGGGTGTGCCGGTATTTGGCATGACATTTCAAAATATCTTACTTTCAACATTTGATATGTTATCTATATTCTACTGTGAATAAAATATAAGTTTATGAGATTTGTAAATTATTCCATTCCTTTTTTACTCACAATTTCTACTATGTCCCAACTTTTTCTGTTTTGGGGTTGTATATCCATTGTTTCCATAATGCTTGCTTTCTTCTCCTTACATCCAAAAACACACTTCTTCTTTCGTGCCATTGTTGAGTTTGATATAAAACAAAGCTGTCGCGGGAAGTGATACCTGTAACTTATAGCATCCTCGGCTCTTCTGCTGATTGATGGTGGGCGTGGTTTTCCTGGGGAAGTGCCCATAAAAACAAGTCATACGTATAGTGTACCCCTGAAACGTCAGCTAAACCTGTAATCGAAAAAGCTTTCCGAAACTTGTACGAACCCTGGCGATGTGCATCTGGCACCAAAATACTCTGTAACAGATCCAACTGCTTTTTTGACACTTTGCATTTGTTTAGCATGAGGAAACCAACTCTTAAACTGTGTTTATAAGTCAGAATGCATGAAATACCGTTGAACCACCCCTTTAAACTATGATACAGCATGCAGTGAACTAGAACTATACCGCCTCCCGCAGGAAAGGTCAGGAATTGCAATTTTCAAATCAAATCCCACAGTCTCTTATCACAAACAGCCTTTTATACATGCACAGAAAGTGACGCCAACAGTTAATCTAAATTCTGAATTACATTTCATACACAGACTCAATGAACTACAGAGAATAATAGAAAAAAACGCAAATCACAGTTGAGTTGAAATGCAGTTAGTAATTGTGACTTTGCAAGAAGTTTCATTGGTTGTCTGTAGCTTAACTGTTTATTCTGTGCTGCTTTCAGACTTCATGAGCACCAAAGCACAACATCTGGAATTGGGGACCAGGAAATGAAGAATATCAGCTCTCATGGAGCTTCCCAAAAAGTTCTTATTTGAGCTGATTTGACACTGTGCAGTAACCTGATGTTTGACTACTTCAAATATACTCCTCTATGTGAGATTTATTTTTATATGATATTTTTGATGCAAGTACATACTGTATATGCTTCACATTTTCTAAATGATACAATGAACAAATAATAGATCTTTTTTTGACCACATGTTAGGCTGTAAGAAATGGATTTGTAAAAGGTTTGTACATTTTCCTCCGCGGAGTAGATGTTAGCTAAATTTTAGTTTTTCACTTTGTCAAATGATTATTTCTTTGGTGCATAAAATTGAATCTTTGCTTAAAGGAATATTTTTGATTAAATAACTTACTGTGCAGCATTTGTGCCATGCTTTAGATTTTAATAAAAAAATTATACTGCAACTCATGTGCAAAAATGTAATAATAATAACCACATTAGTGTTTTATGTTGCTCTTATATTGCTCTTATTTGGTGCATAGTAGTTGTATGTTCAGATTCTGTGGACTAATACACCACACAAAATCTTTTCCACTCTCTATGCCAGACTTTGCCAGCTTAAAATCCTATTGCGTTTATATCAAGTGTGTGTGTGTTTGTGTGTGCACCTGGGTCGACGTGTAGTGTTTGATCTCTTTAGTAAGCTGATTAGTCATCTGACAAGCAGACCGTACACATGACAAAACCCGGGAAAGGCTTATTGGCTATAAGTAGGGGTCAAGGTTACTCTGTCTGTGACATAGAAAGCCAGGATATCCTATCTTTTACCCTGGTACTAGTCGATCTGTTAATAACTGTATGGTCCAAAACCTAGCCTAGTTAGTTCCCTAATAAGGTTAATAAGGTTGCAACACTGTACAGGTATATATGCGACAACTATGTTACAGAAATACAGTTGGTGTTTGATGCATGGTCGCAGTATTGATTTTCCATGTTCAGAGAGCTGAATAAGCCTCTCTTTCTCACACATTCCCTTTTGTTATGAACACTGAGGGAATGGAGATCATTATTTATAACTCCGCTGAGGCTCTTTGATTTACTTCCACCAGCAGGGGGAGTTTCGCAGAGGCTTTGCTGCAGTGAGATGATGCTGCATGTCTGCTGGTGTGGGTTCAGTAATGAAACATCATTAATCAGTTCCTCACACATGCACGCATTTGGTTGCATAACAAATATATGACTTCAATCTAAAAGAATGGGATGAGAAAGGGACTGAAATTAAACTAGTAAAGGTCATTCCTCTAATAAAGTTTATGGATTGCATGCTTAAATTACAGTAAGGGTTTTGCTGTATTGTAAACTAATACAAATGATCATTGTACAGAATTTAAATCCAGTACAGATAGATAGAATATGATATATACTGTAGCAAATGTTAGATAACAAAAGTATAAAGAGTCCATATGCTATTCCCCATATACTCAAATCTTAGCTCTGGGGCATCTTGTCATGTTCAGTGGCATTTTTGCCCCAAGCTGGTTCATTTCTGACCCTGGTGGTATGTATGCATGCATAGGCGTGTGTGTGCGTGTATCCATGGCAGTGGTAGTGCTGAATGATTCTTCTGAGAGCTATAATATTATTTCTGTACTGATCTGTTGAAATTGGTTCTGTGTACATGTTGGTTAATATAATATGGCCAGTGGGTCTCAAACTGGGGGGTGGGCACGAGATGGTGCCAGGGGTGCCCCAGTTATATGACATTTTATAAAATACATTCATTTATCATACATATGAATTCTGTGTAATTAAACCTCCAAAAAATTATTCAAATTTTATGTTTGAGATTTTTTTATATCAATTATATATATATATATATATATATATTATATTATAAGCATATCCCTGGCTATTGGTAGAGACATCCACATACAGGGATGACAGACTTGATATGCTAAACAGCCAGGTCTCAGTCCTATTTGACTCTATTATCTTATATCTTTAGTTATTCTAATTTAAAGAAGAGGTGAGGATTGGTCTTTAACCTTTAATTGGTTTCCCTACATCTACTTTATTTTTGTTTCTATGACAACTCAAATGTACTCTCTTAGAACGAATGTGTTAAAAACAACACATTAGTTTTGATTCTAGGACAACACACTAAATGCGTTGTCCCAGAATCCACCCATCTCTGTGTTATTATTAAAACAACACATTTTATGTTACTTTTAACACAACTTGCGTTACATTTTTAACACAAAATTACACATAATGTGTCAAAATTACACATAATTTGTAAAAAGCTTAACGCAGAAAGATGATTAAAAAATTAGCACATCCTTTCTAAAAGTGTAGCCTACCTTTTATTTATGTAGAGAGAGTGGGGCATAAACTAACGCTTTTTGACTTTTGGTCTATCATTCAAAAAACATTTAAGATTAATAATTTTTACACAATCAACACACACATATCTGGAACAAATAAACACTGACAGTAGGAAAATAGACCAAAAGCACAGATTGCTCGGTTCTGTATAAATATGTAAAGTAGCCGTGTTACTATTAACCCTGCGTTAGTTTGTGCCCCGCTCACCCCTACATATTTAAAAAAAAATGCAAAGAAACAGAAGAAAAAAACATTTTTCAATACATGCTTTTGTAGGCTACCTTTAGCAAGGATGTAAAAAATATTGAATATTGTGCATAAATGTAGATTTAAGTAAATTATAAGAATCTCTATTTCTTATAAGCTAGTGCTGTGCATCTGAGGTTTTAAGGGCAGTGTTTGTTTACTAAGCTGAAAAAGAAAATCCAACGTGGCATCCACTTTAACAGGGAAACATGTCAGTTGTTTTTAACTCCTCTATTGAGGTTCATTTATTATTTATGAATCTCTAATTTCCATAAGTAAGTAGGCCTTTGAGATTGTGTTGCCATTTGAAAAATTAAGTTAATAATTGGTGTGTTACAAACCCCTTGATCACAGGGTTTGCACATGGCTTGTTTGTTTTATTAATATTCACAGATTGGTAAAGGCAATATAAAGGTATTATGCATGTATCATTATAAAGTCGAGTTTCATTCAAACAAACATTGATATTAATTAACATTTATTTCTAAATTAAACATAATTTATCATCATTAAAATACTAAACTAGCAATATATAAACAAAATAGTGATGTCTGTCACCTTGTTTGCGTTTTTTCTAATATCTTACATCACATCTAACATCAACAGTGCTCATTGCACGTTCATACTGTGAACTACGGTAATTATTCATATATGGGCGTGATATGTACGACAGTGGGCGGGGTTTACAGTGGGCGGACCTTTACCACCGGCGCTCACTGCGCTCCGAGAGAAAGCCTGCAGCGGACGCAACACGCCGAACAGGTAAACCGCTATATTTCATTATTTGCAGAAAAGCCATAATATCGATGGAAAACGGTCAGCATGATTTGCATATGTATATCTGCATCTACTAAAGTGATGTGACACGCTTAACTTTGAATTTCCTTTCATCCATGCATTGAAAAATGGCTCTAATGGTATAGATAATCCCTGTTGCTTGAGAAAGGACGCATTGTTCTGAATGCAACGATATAGTGTGCTCAATGTGCTTGGATATCGGAATACAATTTTTTATTTGAAATAGGAAAAATATTTTGCTTTAAAAGGGGTGTGCCACCTTTCAGATGAATCCAAAATGATTGCTTAAATTCTTATGTCTCTGTATAAATGTTCCTTTGTGCTGAAATCCATTGATTGTGAGTGGGATTTATTTTAATGTAACATAAACGAAACTAGACATGAAAAGGTGGAGACCTGGTAAAAGACATTATGATTTGCTTTTGTCGCAGAAGAGATATGCAGTCCAGCAGCCATGGTGCTGAAACTGCAGCTACCCGGCATTACAATAGTAACTCTTTTCTTTATAATTTCTTGATTTTAAATTATTGAATATATATATAATTTTTGTTTCAAGTTTACCTCCTGCTATTTAGATATATAACCTGATGGCTAGTTTTCTCAGCCTTATGCACCTGCCACAAGTCATGTTAAAACAGACTGCATTCAGTATGTACACCTTGTCTACATTGTCAGTGATTATTCTGTGTGTTATATAGATTATGCATACCTGCACTGATAAGCAGGAATGCATGAATAGACACGAATAGATGAATAGATGGGGCTGAGAGATTTAATGCATCATGAATGACTGATATTTGCGCAGTCCCTTTTCTTAATAACATGTGGCATATATCTTACAAAGTCCATTGGCATCCGAGTGGCACTGTGTTGCTGCACCGTCGGTCAGACGCTATGACCATCTGTTAGCACGCTGCCCTCTCCATCAAATAGAGCAGATGTTAAAAAGGGGACAAAAAGTTGGACCACCGCCACATAGACTTTCACACACAGTTAATGAGCACATATCATACACTTTTATTGCTTTTTTATAAAGATAATTATACACTCCACATCCAGAGCGCAAAATTAATTGTGCACGCTGCAAACAAAAGAATCCAATTGCATTATAATAACCTTTGTTCGCAGTCACTTTAGTGATTGTCGTGATTACATTTACATTTTAAAGAGTATCGTCCTTGTGCTGTCCTGTTTTTGCATATACTGGCTCAGAGAGCACCTTTGGATGACAGCTTGTCTGCGTGAAGTGGTTGTTGTGGCCTTGTTTTGCTAAACCTTTTGTATAGTGGTGCATTACTCCTACAGTCGTTCTTTGAGCTCCCACCAAAAAAAATTGCAGAGTTGCATGAGCCACATACAGGTGCCCATAAAAACATTTGCCCAGTATGATGTGCATTGTTTCCATTGAGCAATGACTATGAACTCTGTGAACATGCATGCATAATGCATTTTAATGAAATGTATTGAGCAGGTTTAAGGCATTTCATGCCACCTTCTTAAGCACCTTATGCTGACTGTATCAATGATGCTGTAGGGTCTAAAACATTCCCTGTACTGTTCAGGTTTTGACATGACAAGTCCGTAGGGAGTTTTACTTGAATGGGACCTGGAGATACTCAAAGGAATCTGTATTGCTCTGAGTCTTGCATTCTTGCATTATGTGTACATGCACAGTACATGATTTTTTATATTTAACAAAAAAGTGTATATCTGAATTGATTGAATTAATTGATCTATGTCACATACATATTTGCATTATATTTGGTTATCTGCACTGGTTGGGATCTGTAGGAATTGTCCATTAAAAACTCATACCACATAACCACTACTTGTAATGTTGGCTAAGCAATGAAATGAGGACTGAATTCGAAATTGAAGTGATTGATTACTTTATATATATTCAATTAGTTAATTTCGTAATTCACTATTTGAAATGGGGAAATGCTATTTTGTATGTTCATAAAGTGTTTTGCATACTATATGCAATGATTTTCAATAGTAGCATTTTGAAATTTAGTACCTGATTGAGCTTTGCTTTGGTGATTTAATTACCAGGTAGCCTACAATTAGTGTGTGAAAACAGTAAGTCTGCTTGGTTTGTGTTAACTGGGATCAGTGTTTTTTGAGTGTACTGGTAGTCTCTGACTGGTAAACTGTTCATGGAAAGTGAGCTGCAGTTTTGTGGACCCCAAAACAATGATCTTACTGTTCTCCCTGTGGACTCCCTGAAAGCAGGTTACCTCTAGACCCAGTTACTCTAACCATCTAACACCAGATAATGCACATTCCACAAAATCCCACAAATCTGAAATGAATGTTTCTACATTTTGCAGTTTTTGTTGAAATTGGGTTACAATGGTTGTAAAAAAACATCTTGCATCATATTTTTGGTTAAAACATTTAATGAAATGAAAATTCAGTTTGCGCATGCACACAGCACCTGACTTCTCACTACAGAGACTGGATGATGCTCATGTTGGCTATCTGAATAGTCCGGATTCCAGTGAAGTATGTTTTGATGATATAGTGTAAATATACTGTTGATCTATGGTATTGACGTTTAAATTGCAAACACGCAGTTAAAATATTTATACAGTAGCCAGCAAGCCGGTAAATCAAGTATGCTAATTGTAAGCTAGATACTGTAGCTAAAACCATTTTATTCACATTTTAGTTCTAGCTAGCTCAGCTGATGCCTTTATAGTTTCATTTATGGGGATTTCAATTGAGGAACTATTCTTCACAAATAAATCACATTTTTATTAGTCTGCTTATGATCAAACAACATGTTTATTAGGGTGGTCTTTATTTTTCAACTTTTAAAAGTTCATGCTCTCACCCCACCAATATGTTTGAATAAATAAAATAAAAATCAATATTAATTAATATTAAGAGGTTGCTCAAGACCTTTGAAGTTTAACACATTTGTGTATTACGTGATACTTTGTGCTAGCATGTATAATTGTTTAATAATATACTTATGGCAGCAATGGACTTCTTTGACCATCCTCCATGCACTTAAAACTCCTGTTTTAGTTGTGATATGTCTTTTAAAGCAAGAAAAGAACATTGAAGTGAATGAAGCACAATAGATAATATACACTGAGACAATGGCTGAAGCAACACGAAGCAAGTCCGCTATATGGTTACTCGGATCAGAAGAGACTGAAATAACTGGAACAAAGTTACCCTCCAAGAAGCAGGATTTATGTGTTGTGCCATTTTAAAGGGTTTAAAATGTTTTTGCAAAATGTGATTTCGGAAATAGTCAAAGGCTTTGAGCAACCTCTAGATATTGTAGGAACAATTAAATTTTTTGCACAGTGTGTTTTTATTGATTTTCTTAAACATTTAGGGGGTAAGAGTTGAACATTTTAAAAAACAATTGACCCATTATAAGGACCACCCTAATGTTTATGTATAGACCCCTTCACGGTTCACGTCACAGGCGGTTCCCACTGCGCATGTCGGGGTCAGAAAAGTCATTACAGCAGATTGAGTTGCGTATTATTCGTATCGTTAAAAATGCCACGTCGTGGGCTGTGAAAAATCGCACAAGGTCTTCCATTAAGTTTTCACGATTCATGCAGAATCTCAAAAACAAAAAATACAACATCTGCGGCGGCAAGCAATTAACGTGCAGACTGGAACAATGCAAATATCAAAGAGGCTTGTGTTTGTAGTGCTCACTTCATTTGAGGTAAGTCATAATTTTTCAGCCCTGTTAGATTAAATGATAAAGCCTCGATGGTATGAACAGTTTGACCCCATGCTCGCGCACCCGATAGTCATTCAATGTTTACAAACCTTGAAGGGGTCTATATGATTCAGTTTTATATTTTTGGATATTTCCAAAAGGCCCCAGAATAATTTCTCATGGAAAGATCCTGAAAATGTCAGCCCCTTTGCAACCCTTTAGTTGCAAAGGAATATATATGAAAATATAAATATATATTAAATGATATTAAATGATATATTGGCATGCCTGACAAATATACACTGTGGTTGTCATGGGGGAGGTAGCTTTTCAAAAAGTACACACCTAAAGTTCATATAATCACCTCAAAGGTACACATTGATACCAAATGTACACCCATTTGTACCTAAATGGTACATATTAGTAATTTTTAAAAGTTATTGTCCCAGTAACAGCTTTGGACCATTCATGACATTTGTTTTATAGTGTATCAGTTCATCATTAATATAATATAATACAATATACATAGTGTTGTAAGGAAGCATGTCCATGTTGTCAAGATTGATGCTGTCATTGAGGATTGTCTTAAACTGTCTAGAGCTTTAATCTGTCTGCTACTGTTTAACTCTGAGCAGTCCATGGACTCCTACCTCATATTCCTTCCCCCACTAAGCCTGTGTCAGAACAAAGGACCGGCGTCTTTCTCTATAGCTTGAACTAGTACTGCAGGCAAATAATATGGTGGCCAGTTATCAGCAGGACAACCGTCACCCATCTGATCCATATCCTTATAATTTCCAAGGGCAGAGTGAGAAATAAAGGTCTTTCACACCCACTTTATAATCATTTTATGTGTTTGACTCCTGATAAAGAGAATGGACTTCTTTGCAGAATCGGATATCAGTTTGGGTTGGGTTATGATAAATGTGCTACTGTCATAAAGGCAGATGTTCTTTGTAAGCTCATCTACTTGATAAATGTGTTGTTCGGAGTGTTTACTGTGTGCATGTGTCAAAGAGTTCAATAATGTATTGAGTTGTGCAGATGTATCAGTAAGCTTGGCAGATCTGACTGACAATGCACATCACTGGTTTTAAAGCTGTGCCAGCTTTATTATGAACATATATTTGGCCACATATGCAATGTTTATGCATATGTCTATGACGCAGGTAAATTAGTGGTTTATATCTAAAGGATGAAACCAAGCAGGTTTCCTAAATTGAAATTTCTTGCGTCATTTAAATGAACTTGATTTTTAGGGAATGTACTGGGATTGGAGGTTCTGATCAGCTGTCATCTAGATATAATATTATGCCATGTTGAATATCACTGTAAGTTGTAAAAAATATCAAGTTTGGAGGTTTAAAATGTTTAATGCTTAAATTGATAGTTCACCCTAGGAATAAGACTACTATGAACGTGAATGGGGCTTGTTTACAAACAATCCTCAAAATATCTTCCTTTGTGTCCATCATTAAAAAGTAGTAAAGACATTTACCCACAACACTTCCCACTTACTAAACATTGAAACAGCAATATTTGCCTACATGTATTTTGTGTAGCCTATTCATGCAGCCACGTGGGGGTTTCTGCTTTTAAGAATCGTTAAATAAGGTTAGATTCATTGAAACATGTTTACATTTAATGTCATTTATAACAGGACACTCATATATTTTGAGTATAATAATGAGTTAATGGTGATGCTTGTGCTTGGAGGAGGGACTCGAGGCAAGCTTTGCGGTAAGCCCCTCCCCCTCGCACTACTATTGGATAAAATAAGGCGATATAGAGGAGGAGTTAGCGTGAAGTAACGTTGGATCAATCGAGTTGCGTTTAACGCTATGTTTGTTTATATCGCTCTGAATTAAATGTTCAGCGTGACCGAACGATTCTCCCCACGACATACGTTGTGATATTAATTATGCTTCTTGATTTTATACCGCTAACAAAATGATTAATATCAATATATATTTAATATTCTATCAAGTCATTATAATTCCGCCACTATTGATACTGACAGATACGTGACGACCTCAGAGGAAAGATGAGAATAAGGTGAGCTTCACTGAATGTACATTACTACTCAAGTTTTGGCAAGCTATTTGGTTGTTTATGTAAGGGTGTTTATGGATTCCAGCTGTGTGTTACTTATGCAGCTCTGGCTGTACGCAGATTTATGTAATTGATTATGTTAGGTGTGTGCAGCGCTGCGTAGACTGAACAACTTATGACATCGAAGCACAGCTTCCAAATGGATCTCGCGATACTTCGCTGTCACGATCGGTTTACGCAGCCACCAACGCACACTTCTCTTTTGCGTAACTGTACCAGCGATCCCATACTATTCACTGTCACAGTCTTATGATAACAGCACAAAAGAAAATGAAACTTAGCGAACAAGACGTAAAAATGACATTTAACTCACATTTTATAAAACTGATAAGGATATTTAAATGACACTTTGCTAGTTTTTTCAGATACTCAAATTTTTAGTTTCAAGTGTTGAATATAAGCTTTGATTATATGTAATCATTTAAATGAGCTAATGTATAATAGAAATCGCACACAGTCTTATGTACAATATTTAAACAGTACTATTTATTAATAATAATAATACAAATAATAATAAAACACTTAAAGATCTGTAAACTGACAAAACAATACAAGACAGGGATATACAAACAGGAATATATACAAATCGGGTCTTATAAATTATGATTTTATTTGTATGCATTATACAGTTCTGTTCTGGCACTAAATAATTATATAATGTGATGTTATTAACAACTCAATCAGTTTCATTAAAAAATACAGCATTCTAGTACAGTGTTAAGATAGACAGAAAACATATTTAGTTTATAAGTTATGGAATATATAACTTTCACCTTCACCAAATCAATTATACCAATTAAAGGCGGAGTGCACAATGTTTGAAAAACGCTTTGGAAAAGGGAGTCGGGCCGACTACCAAAACAAACTTGTAGCCAATTAGCAGTAAGTGGTGTGTTTACTTACCAACATCCTTGCCAGGGCTGCGTATGTGTGGGGCGGGTCTATCAAAAGAAGGTCCAGATATTATTGGGGTAGGGGCGTGTTTGTTTAGGTGATTTCAAATGTCAACATTGGCTTTCAAACATTGTGCACTCCGCCTTTAAGAGAATTGAATAAGAAACAAAAAATAGATTAGACCAAAGTCTCCAAGTCAAAGCCTAAAAAGCAATTTTTAGGGAAAGAACATTCCAGTACACTGGATTTTGCGATTGGTCAGTTGATGTCCTGATTAAAAACAATTAGCAACCCTAAGCACAAAGTTTTCAAACTTTTGCTCTATCATGAGAGTAGATGACCCAAAGAGAAAACTGACCGTAGAGGCAGGTAGTTAATGTTGATACCCCAGCAGCGTTGCCTCAGAATGCACAAACTTGCTTTGAATAATGAATTGCGCTCGGGTACAATTGAAGCACAACGTTGCGTGAAATTGTGTTTGCTTAGCTAGGAGCATCAGCGTTCACATCAAGAATGTTATTGCTAATGAAACTATTATGCAGGCAAAAGCTATAAACGGTAAGTAAATACAAACAAAAACTCTCTAGATATTATGTCTTTATGGTAAAAGATAAACACCCAGTTAGATCAGAAACAGACATCCAGTTGACATCTAAAACAACCCGACTACAATTTTCTGCATTTTCTCTAAAAAATGTTGTTATAAGCAGATGAAAGATTTGTGATGCTTTGTTATAATGGCAGACAATAATTTCTGGTCAAATAATTCACCAATTACAAGGGTGAGGGTCTGCATAGTGTAGTCCATCCTCATGCATTTCATTTTGTTTATACTACAACAACCAGTCTGAGAACAATTCGTTATTTCTGCTGGTCAGGTCTTTTAGTGTCATACTGAAATGCCTTGGGCTTGTTGAACAGCTGTGATGCATGAAAAGCACCAAACTTTAAATGGAATTTGAAGAAACGTAAAACTTTCACTTCCCTTAATGAAGCCCTTTAGCATATACACATTAAAATCGTTGGTTAATGGTGCAAACCCATAATGGCCTGAATGTGAGCTCTTTTATTACCATGGCAACCACCGCCATGGAAACAGTAGCCATGTGACTCCCGAGTAATGAAGACTCCGGTGCACACAAAGGAGCCTCTACAAAGGTTTGTCCATGTGGAAGTAAGCTACGAGGGTCGGGCACAGTGGCCCTTTTAGCTGCCTGTAGAAAATCTGCTTGGAGTTTAGGTTTAAGTGCCAGGGTGGCTGCTGCTGGTATCCGCAGGGCAATGGGGAAGCCCTGCTACTTAAGTGAAATTAGGGTTAAGGGATAGTACAACTGACAGTCGTGTCCCAGTAAGAGAAAGCAACCATCTATAATCCATTTTAATATTCGATTTTAATCAAGTTACAGTACATGACCACCTCAAAGGGTGAAATGTAAAGACCACTGTGCTTAATAAATATACACTGATTTAATGGCAGTGTTTTCCATTCATCAACCTGTCAGGTTAACATTAAAATCAATCTTAAATCCTCAGTTAACAGGGTTTACAAATGGTAGCTGGTTATCCTTCACTGCAAAAATATAGTCACACTCACAAGAAATGTGGCCTCCAGTTGTTTTTGGCAGATTTTTGGGTGTTCCAGCAGTTTGGTACTTTATGGGGGTTGTCAAACCATTGCCCACCCAATAGAAAAAGAAGCTTTAGATGTTTGTAAGCTTTAAATAAAAAGCATTTTTAAAACGATTATGCCTTTAAAAAAATTTAAGACGCAATAAAAGCAATTTATACACTGCATGAACACTGAATATAAATTGCGGGGCAACAGATGCATGACTTGTACAAATGTCGTACAGATACAGATCTGTTATTAAGTTGAAATTGTGCAGTATAAGAAAGGGCTTTAGGGCTGGTTTAACATGGCTGCCTAGACATCGTCATGTGGCAACAAGCACTCAATTTCATGAGACGTAATTATGTTCCCTTTCGACACGCATTGCAGTTTCCTATGACTCGGAGTAACAACTGCCTGATTAAATCTCTGAAGTGAGGTCTGGTGTCGATGATGACTTATAAAAAACTTTTGTTCGAGTTACTTTCTGGAGCTTAAAAGCAGAAATCTCCAGATGGTGTTTTAATACAATCATATTAATTGGTCTGTACAAAAATGTCTCTTAAGATCTTTGCACATTGGGTCTGAAATACTCGTCTGAAAAAATAAATACGATCTTATGTTGTGTCAATCACGTTTACATATCCGTCAAGAATAGCGCATGACAACTTGATCCACATCGTCTCGCAGCAAAAAGTACGACAAACCAAGTAAGGAATACAAATAGACGGAATATTAAGACAGATACAAAGTGCTGTGATTGTCAGGTATGGTAGCCCACGATCGAAATGTGTCCTCTGGAATGGGCCTTAAAAGGACACTCCAATTTTTTTGAAAATATGCTCATTTTCCAGCTCCCCTAAAGTTAAACATTTAATTTTTGGGTCTAGCGGTACCATTTTTAGCATAGCTTAGCATAATCCATTGAATCTGATTAGACCATTAGCATAGAGTTTCAATATTTTTCCTATTTAAAACTTGACTCTTCTGTAGTTACATCGTGTACTAAGGCCGACAGAAAATTAAAAGTTGTAATTTTCTATCAGATATGGCCAAGAACTATACTCTCATTCTGGCGTAATAATCAAGGACTTTGCTGCCGTAACATGGCTGCAGGAGGAGCAGTAATATTACGCAGTGCCAAAAAATAGTCCCCTGCTATTGAAAGTTACCAATGGGACTATTTTCAGGCACTGCGTAATATCATTGCACCTGCTGCAGCCAAGTTACGGCAGCAAAGTCCTTGATTACTACGCCGGAATGAGAGTATAGTTCCATATTTTCAAAAAAAGTGGAGTGGAGTGGTCTGGCGCTAACACTTTTAGCATAGCTTAGCACAATCCATTGAATCTGATTAGACCATTAGCATCACGCTAAAAGCTAACAGCTGAATGGATTCCAAAACGGTAAGAATCAAATGTTTATCTCTAGGGGAGCTGGAAAATGAGCATATTTAAAAAAAAGTGGAATGTCTCTTTAAGGGGGCTTGCACACCAAAGCATTTATGCCGGCATATGTTTTTTAATTGTTTCCCATGGAAGTGCCACGCTTTTCAAAATGCCAGCAGCTTGGTGGAATTTGTCCACGCTGAGTGCCGAGAGTTTTGAAAAATTTTCAACTTTGGGTGAAACGCTGAGCCCATCAATGTCACTTTTTACTCTGCCGTCCAATTACAGTGGAGGAGGAGCGGGGCAAATACCCCAACAACCAACCAGTGCATCGTTCAAAGAATGATAAACAAATCAGAAGTATAATAGCAACCAAAGTGCTCAGCTGAAAATAAACTGGCAAGCCCCTAGAGTCGGCGTTCGCCTGGCATTTCAGCCATGTTTAAACACTTTGGTATTACGCACCTTAACACAATGCTCTACCAGTTAAGTGCAAGTTATAGTCATGTGTAAGGTCTACGCCGTAGCTACGCCGTAGGCTATCCATAGGCTCTGCAAAGCTCTGCGTAGCCTGACGTGCACCTCAACAAAATTTTAACAGTGTCCGTTCTACAGGGACCGCAAGCGCTGTGATTGGTCAAATAGAACCCCTCCAGTCAGGTAAAAAAACTGCGTTGCATTTCCGTTTGCGACGGTGACAACAAAGATGGGCTGTCTATTTACCTCCATCACTGCTGGTCTTCTCAAATCATACACAACAAGTTGCTTCTTCTTTGGCGGTTTCATTGCGACTGTGGTTACACACGTGGATACTGCCTACTAGCGTTCTGCATGTGTAATTGCACAGCACAGAAGTATGAAAACTGACTCGTAGCCTACGCAGAGCTATAATGAGCCCTTTAAGGTACGGAAACACAAAAACTTCTCAGACTTGGAAATATAACTGAGTCTTCGATTTTGACAGTTGTTTTATCTGGCCATCCTACAAAGATATGATTTTCTGTGTAGTGTGACAGACATCTAAAAGATGACAAGGCCACGAGGAGCAGAAATGGCAGGCGTAGGACGATCCTTAAGGTGCTGTTGATTGTCTGTGTGGGTGAAGGCAGGTATATGTGGGCTGATAAGAGCGGTGTTCACAATAATCTTACACACACTGCATGTGTGTTGTGCACGTCGTGTCTTCTGCATGTGGGTTGTGAATAGGTCCAGGTAGGTAGGAGGAGCCGAAGAGGTAATAAGTGACCACAGTGATTCATTTTACCATTACCCAGAAATCCTTTCCTCTCTGTTTTTGCACAATGTGGCCAGAAGGGTGTCAGGGTTGTGCAGGGGAGTAGGGAGATGTGACGCCCATGTGTAGGCAGATTGTGTGGGCTGCCGCTCTGTAAGTGTGTATTGTTAAAGAGCCAGGCCCGTGAGATAATGCTCCATCATCTGTCGGGGGTGGACGGCTCTGAAGCACGCCACTAGCTCAAGGTGGCTCAGTGTTTCTGCAAATCGTGACTGACTTGTTTATGTAGCTTCGATGTACAACATCTGAAAAGTGCAAACGGTAGTCTGTAAAAATCAGCAGTTTTATGAGCTTGTATTGGAAAATATTTTTAGCTTATTTGTGGCTAAGGGTTGCTGACCAGATTGTGAACTACTTGGTTTAATTAGGCATGTTAAAGAGATATTTCAACTAAAAATGAAAATTGTGTCATTGTTTACTCACCCTCATGTTCTTCTATGAGTTTCTTTATTCTGTTAAACACAAAAGAAGATATGAAGAGTTTGGTTCCAAAACGCTTAAATCCATTTTGACTAATATCGGTAAAAATGTGTTTTCTACTACTAAGAAAGTGACAAAATGAAAACCACTATTTTCTGTTACAAACTTTCACATAGCATATTTAGGTTATAATAACATTAAAAATTCAAATCCATTATTTGATTTTCAAAGATTTATTATAAAAACTGATTATTTTTTCTGCAAAATGCAATAAATCCATGACCAGTTTTTTTTCTCCAAAAAGCTATAAATCTATTCAATCAATATATAAATGTGCATTCATCTTTGCCATGTTATATTCATTAAGTTGACTAGTGGTATACACTGATTAAAAAAATTACACTTATTTCATTTTAATAACACTGTCATTGCTGCTGTCATCCTTGGGATGTCATCACTGAACTTTTTTGACAGCGATCAGCTGGTAAATGTTTTGGTTCTGCTCGATTTTCGTTGGCTTCGAGTAAAATAATGGAACGTTTTTCATAAGATCTTCTGGGGTCAATGTGTTAGCATGACAAAAGCTTGATGCTGTCGTGTGAGAACAAGCAACAGCCGGCCATTTTCCGTCTCCTGAGTGGCTCTCGCGTAAATTATTCGATTTTACTGGCTTACGTTTCTTCCCCACCACAGAAAACCACCACAGGTTTATCAATGCCATCAAAGTATTATTTTGTTTTTGTTTGTTTGTTGATCACGAAGTACAAAGTAGATAAGAAAAACTAGGATTCTGCGTGTATTCAAAGCACCGCCATTATTGTTTACATTGTTGTAATGTTGCGCTGTGATTTGTTGAGCAGATTTATTGCATTCTGCAGAGAAGGAGGAGTGGCGTTTATCGGTTTTGGGAAAAAAGGGAGAAAAGATGACAGAATTACACGGCAGATATCGTATTTTGCGTAAAATTAAGAATTTACTTTTTAATTCTGACCAGATACAATACTGATTTTGCCGGTAATGCGTTTTGGAACCAAACTCTTGATAAGTTTTGTTACAATTCATATTGGATCGCAGTCAATGTTCAGATAATCAATAATCAGACCTGTCAATATTATGCTGTCATCTCTAGTACTTAAGTACAGTAGTTTACTTGTCCTAAATAATTTTGTGATTTTTTGTGTAACGATATTTACGACTCGCATTTATGGAGTGGTCGAATGAGGCATCTATGTATATTATGTCTATGGCTGACGCACAACGCCTGTGTTTAACGCATGCTTTCGTGAATACGCCTCGGAGACTGACTTTATGAGCACAGAAAGTCCTCTTGTCAGTTCATAAAAAGGAGATTGAACCACTGTAGTCACATAGACTATTTTAACGATGTCTTTACTGCCTTTTCTGGGCATTGAAAGTTGTGAGTTGCATTGCAGTCTATGGGGGCTCAGAAAGCCCTCGGATTTCGTAAAAAATATCTTTATTTGTGTTTTGAAGATGAACAAAGTTGTTATGGGTATGGAGCGGCATGAGGATGAGTAAATTTTTGGGTAAACTAACACTTTAACACATGGTTTAATTGCTTGCTTTGAACTCGAGCAAGAGACCAACCAGAATCTTAATTGTAATTCCGATAACTATAGTTCAGAAGAAAGTGTCCAAACTTTCTCTGAGCTAGACCTATAATCATTTATTTATATGATTCAGTTATAGTTCCTCTTGAGGAAAAACGTCTAATGAGATGTGACGATAAAACTTTCAACTTGATGACTCGTGCTCTTGAGTTTTGGCTTCACATAACTTCCTGTATGAAAATAGAAGCTGCCAAGTGCTTTAAAAAGTCCTCTGTTGTGGCTTCCCAAAGCACATGTTTCTTGAAGCATCTCTATCTGACAGTCCAAACACCAAAGAAGGAAAACCCGGAGAAAAACATCTTTGTGCTGTCCAATGTCATATATTTAACTGATGCTGACAGGCCATACGGCAGAGAGCCTTTGAAATTAAAGTTGATTTAGGATCAAATGAATCGGTGGAGCTTGTTTGTATGTGTGTGTTTCCCTTCAATATTTATTTAATCTGCCCAGAGTTTCTTTTGACTAGTAATTTGGATTGTATGGTTTCAGTGGAAAGCAGTAACTGAATCAGAGCTGTGGTGGTGATGTCTCTATGGATTACTACTACAACTTCCATTAAAGCCCAGAGAGAGAAGAGATATGAATTTGAAAATTCCCAGAATTTTTTTTTTCTGGAAGTCTGAAGAATGAAAAAGTTGTTTAGAAAAGACAAGTGTGTCTGAAAGTGACTCCAAGCAGAGGCAAAGGCAGAGCGAGATAAATTTTGTTTACCGCAGAGATTATCTGCATTCCTGTCTGTTTATGAATGTACAACTTGATTTAAGTCTGTGGTGTCATCTTGTTTATTCAGTGGTGCTTAAATGGCCCATGGAGTGAATTCATCCCATTTTCATGTTTCCACAAAAAGCATACATTTCAAATCGGGTTTGTATATCCTGGGATGGGATGTGATGCTTATTAATACTGTATTGAAACCAATGTTATCTTTTTCTCACCCAACCTATATGACTTTCTATTTTTATTTAAACGTCTGCATTAACTTTTAGGCATCTAATATATGCTTTTATGACTTACAAAAATGAGTAAAACAAGGAAGCAAAAATATAAGAAGCGCTATTTATGACAGACGCTTTTATCCAAAGCGACCCACAGTGCATTCATTCTACAGTATTGAGATACTACTGAGATATTTATTTGATCAATTTCTCTTTTTGTGTATTTCACCAGTCACTATACAAAAGTTACTAAATTTGAGCAATTATGAGTTCTGAAATTCAACATTTGAGACTTTACCTGTTGGAAGAAAGGGAGAGAAAATATTTTTTTGTAAAACTTGAAGGGGTGTTCATAATCATGACATGACACGTCATGAACACGTTTATGACAACTGTCATTAAGTGTCATTTGTTCAAATATGTCATTTTTAAACCAATACATCATAACTTCATAAATCTGTCATAAACATGACATAGAAGAATAATTATCAAACTTAAGAAACTACCTAGCTTTATGGGTTAACATAACATTAAATTGTCATTTAAATGTCATTAAGTGTTAATACTATACGTCAAATAAATTTATAACAGCATCATGAGTATTTTTCTTGACCTCAACTACAGTGGTACAAATTGAACTTGTTATTTAAATGTCATTAAGTGTTAATACTCTGTCAAATAATTTTAAATACCTTAACAAAATGCAACAGACACGTTAAAAGATTATACTTAATTTTATGTATGTTCAAAAAAATAAAAAACTGACAACTAACAGACACAGAGGGTACAGAAATTTTCTGCCATATAAGAAAAAGTAACAAAATATTTAATGAAATTAGTTTTCCAGCGACCCAACGTTGCATGGCTTACATACCGTTGTACTGTTTTCATTTAATTTAAGGTGAATTTTAACAGATCATAACAAAGACATCTCAAACAATGTCATCTTTGCATTAAAAATGACATAACTGAACGAATGACACTTGATGACAGTTGTCAAATACGTGCATAAAGTCTCCTTCATGTTCATGACACATGTCGTGTCATGGTTGTGAAGGTGTCATGTCAGTGTTATGAACACCCCTTTAAGTAAAGTATTACCTTTTTTTTTTTAAAGAGTATTCAACCTGTTTTGTTGCCCCCCTTGTGAAGGCTGCATGCCTTGGCATCCCCCCAAAGAAAATTCATGACATAAAGCAATCTCAAACTTAGAATTTGAATTTAACAAGCTTTAAATGATACAATGTAGTGCTGTTGGTAAGTATTTTTCTAAGGTTTAATTGCACAGAATTTAGAATTATGCTTTTTAAGCTGTTTTTTAAAAAACGTGAATGATGCGGCTAAAAGTTTGGATAATCGTTCCACCAGCATGGAATAGTAAAGGTAGATGAACGTGAAACCAATTTGGTTGTAAGGGTACCACCAGGTGCTGCCCATATACATTTACATATGTGCATTTGGCAGACGCTTTTATCCAAAGCGACGTACAGTTCATTACAATGTATTTTTTCAGCATGGATCCTTGTGAATCTGAATATTTTTTTTACCTGGGATTGAACCTGCAGGCTTTTGCACTGCTAATGCAATGCTTTTCCATTGAGATATAGGAACACAACTCATTTGCTGAATGTAGGGTTGTCTATGTCTAGTATTACTTTTGTAGTGTTGAACAAATTATTATGCAGTTTAGAACATGTAAACGAATATTGGTAGTATTTCGATTTTCAGCCGAACTGTGTTTTTTTTTAAACAGCCAAGCATATATAAACAGTTTTTTTTCAATCTTACGCTTGATGTTGGACATCCTGTTTAAAATCTTTAAAACAAGCCCATTTAGTTTTTTTGTGCAGGTAAAGACATTTCACATTGTTCAGCTGAAACCACTGCTCTGTGCTCTGCTTGGTTTCCTGGCTGTGGTTATTGACACGTGCATCCCAGAGGTTTGGAGTTTGACCGATGATAGGCTCTCTCATGGAAAAAATGGATCAACACACATTAAACTGAGCTGGGGTCAGCAGGAGCCATGACCTCTATGACCTGAGGGCACATGTGGCTCATATTTCCAAAAGGAAGTGTTGGGCAATCTCCCGAATCTCCTTTTCCGGTCCACTGAGTTTGTGGATCTGAATACTTGTTTTGCTATTATTATTTATGCATGTTTAATATGCTAATGATTTTTTTAACACTTCATAGTGGTGTCTCTATTGAAAAAGGTCTCCATCGAAATGGGTTTAAAATTTAACATCTACTTAAGAGAATGTAAATACATGTAATTAATGACCAAAGATATAAAAAAATAGTGACGGCTCGTGATTGGTTTTCCGAAGGGCGCAAATTCAAAATATGTGTTTGGAGTTTCATGTGTGTTGCTCATGTTTTCAAAATATGTGTTTGTTGTGTCATGTGAACCATGTTCATCACGTGTCATACATACATCACAACATAAGTGCCTGCTGCACACGCGTCAAAACCGTTTATTATAAAAGAGACGCTCACTTTCACAAAATACACACAAGATGCTCCCATAACAGTAAACTCTGATTATGCAAGTATCTGACAAACGCGAGCATCTCTTTTATCATAAACCCTTCAGATGGGTCTACAGCAGGCACTTATTTTGACAAGACACATATTTTGAAATTATGAACTACACAGATGACGGGCTACATACGTGTTGTGACGAACTTCGCATCGTGCGCCCTCGAAAAAAGAAGTCACCGGTCGCCACTGATAAAAATCACTGTATAGATCAGTGGTAGATCATTGCATTAGCAACCCAAAAGGTCATAGGTTTGAACCCCGAAAACACATACAGTACTAGTAAAAATGTATATCTTGTAATGCACTGTAAATCACTTTGGATTAAAGCATCTGCCAAATGCATAATGAAAATTACTTTAGATCAAAGGACCAAAGCGGTAGCAGTAATGCTCTTTTGTACATTTTTCATGTACTGTGCTGTTCAATAATAACAGAGAAGTTTTGCTATACTTTGGATTTCAGAGCAAATACCAAGAGATGCCCATACGCGGTTAAAATCGGACACGTTATATCGCTACGCAGCTCAAACCTTTGAATTTCTCATATATGTTTTGTCTAAACTGTCTGTCTGAAATATTTCCATTAGACGAAGCCAGTCATGGTTCCCATAAAACACTGTGGAATGTAAAATTTAATCAGATTTACTGTACAGGATTTGTATAGTAGCAATGGGTGTCTGACTAACAGCAGAACAGTCATTACATGCTTGGCTACGGCGATCATGTGACGCACCTGGCAGATCATTGCATTAGCAATAGCAATGCAAAGGTCATGGGTTCCATCCCAGGGAACACAATACTGGTCAAATGTATAGCTTTAATGCACTGTAATTCACTTTGGATAAAAGCATCTTCCAAATGCATACATGTAAATGTACTTCCAAGCCTTGGAGATGGCATCACATTAAGGCTTTGGATGAACATCCAGAGTCCGAAAGAAAAACCTTGTATGCAGTTCCTACAGCCAGCGGGCTTGTTTCCATCTCTCTGAAGGTTTTCCTAATGCTGTTATTTGTCGCCATGGAGACTGACTCTCCGAGCATTGCCATGGTAACAGAGATGTGGTTGCTAGCCACCCACAGCTTGGAGCAGAAGAGTCTTTGCAGAACCCGTTTTGCTCAGTGTTTAGGAAAGGGTTAGTCAGCAGCTTACAGGTCCAAAACAAACACGAAAACGTCCACTCGTGTTACAGGAATAAGATGTATGCAGAAATCTTGCTAGGTTGCTCCCATGAAGACAGTAGTACAACTCTAACCCCTCATGTGTAGGCTTTAAAATCTCAACATTTAGTTATTGCCTTGCTGGCACGCTTGCGTTGTTCAGCACCTACAGTACTTTTTCAGAAGACGGCTCTTTTAATATATATCCTAAGTGAAATTAAATACAGAGGCTGTAGGCAGGTGATAAAAAGCCAGGCGGTGGTTTTTTAGTGTCTGGTGCTGCTGTGTAAATGATATTCCAGCTGAGCCCGCCGAGAAGACGTTGCGGTGGAGCGTACGCCATGTGTGGAGAGCAGTGGATTGTTGACTGGCTGGAGGAAGTCATGTGTCATTTAGGTAGTTATGTATACATCCTGTGCTGTGTTTTAGCAGTCGGACGCTGCTGTCAGTGGTCTCTGAAGATGAGGTACAGACCCCTCAATGTGCTGTTTTCTCTTGTAAAAGTGAGCGTATTGTCATGAGAAATGGTTGATGTGTCATCCAATTGACCAGTTGAAAAGTGACGTTGACTAGTTTGTTAGTTTTTCTTTATACTGTACATTTGCAGTATTGTTCAAAAGTCTTAGGCCAACACTAGCTTTGAGTTTGAATGACCATACATCTTATTTCATTTAGGTTTAAAGGATGACTCCATGTTCTTAAAAAAAAATCCAGATAATTTACTCACCACCATGTCATCCAAAATGTTGATGTCTTTCTTTGTTCATTCTAGAAGAAATTATGTTTTTTGAGGAAAACATTCCAGAATTTTTCTCATTTTAATGGACTTTAATGGACCCCAACACTTAACAGTTTTAACGCAGTTTATAATTGCAGTTTCAAAGGACTCTAAATGATCCCAAACGAGGCATAAGGGTCTTGTCTAGCGAAACGATTGTAATTTTTGGCAAAAAATAAAAAATATGCACTTTTAAACCACAACTTCCCGTCCTCCCCCGGTCCTGCGACGCACCAACGCGACCCCACGCATTTGCGTAATGACGTCGAAAGGTCACGAGTTACATACACTGAAAAAATGATTCATTGAATTTAATCAATTTTTTGAAGGTAAGTGGTTGCAATCAATTTATTTAAGCTACATTTAAACAAAAAAGATTAGTAAAATAAAAAAATATATAAAACTTTTGTTTAAATGTAGCTCAAACAAACTGATTGCAACCACCTACCTCAAAAAAATGCATCAAATTCAATGAATCATTTCCTTCAGTGTATATGAAACGCACATTTGCGGACCATTTTAAACAATAAACTGACATAAAAACATTAATTGGTATAATTTGACATTCAACAACGTCGGAACGGTCTTCTTTCTCCACACTTGGGGCGTAGTTTCGCATTCGTCATCCGCTTGCGCATCACACGACCAGAGGAAGACGAGAAGTTGTGGTCTAAAAGTGCATATTTTTTATTTTTCTTGCCAAAAAAAAATCACAATCGTTTCGTTAGTTAAGACCGTTATGCCTCGTTTGAGATCGTTATGAGTCATTTGAAAATACAATTTTAAACTGCATTAAAACTGTTAAGTGTTGGGGTCTATTAAAGTCCATTAAAATGAGAAAAATCCTGGAATGTTTTCCTCCAAAAACATAATTTATTCTCGACTGAACAAAGAAAGACATCAACATTTTGGATGACATGGGGGTGAGTAAATTATCTGGATTTTTTAAAGAAAATTTACTAATCCTTTAAGAGAGCCTGCCAGTTCCTGCTATTGTTTAAGTGTAAGAAGAGCTCACACTAAATACTTGACATTATATATTATAATTCATTCTGTTTTTTAAATACAGAATACAAATTTCCAGTTTTTTAGTTGTATTCTAATAAAGAGACTAAGAAATATTTAAATATTGTACACTTTAGCATTGCAAAAAATAAACAAATCTAATGGTGACATGGTGGCCTTTTGCACAGTACTGTATATGAAGAGTTTCGTTGCAAAACGAGATAAATCCATTTTTTTAAATTTTTGTCAAAACATTTTTATTATTATGTTATCATGTTATTATTTTGTTTTATGGTGCTACTTAGCTGTATTTTTTAAGTAATGAAGGTTTTAAATCAAAACAAACCAACTGCAGTTGCATTGAAATTAATTGGAATGCACAACCAAAAAACGCGATTTCTAAACATTTAAAAAAAAAAGGTGGTTATCTCGTTTTGCAACGAAACTCTTCATATTGAATTTAAACATGGTTATTGCACCAATGCATGGTTTAGCCTTAATAGTGTCACCTCTGTGAGTAATTCATAGTGTGAGATGTGTTAGACATGAATGTTTTGACAAATGCTAATGATCTCACAAGATGAAGCATCATTGGCTGCCTACATATCAGCGAGTGCAGGCTTCATTAGCTTGGCAGGCTGTAATTGCATTGCTTGTTTATGCGGAGTTCTGCTGGGATTTTTAAAAGCTGTGAAATATATTTCTTCTCTTTAATATCATATCTACCCAACACCCTTGAGGCTTTGAGCATCTCCCAGACTCTTTCTTTGACCTGTTTCACCCTGAAATATCCATAGACCCTGCGGCTTGTTTGTCAAAAACATTCAAAGCCCGAGCACAGGTTCTTACTACTGCACAGGTGTGTGATGTGTCGTGGCTCACAGGTCAGATTCTCTTCCATTGGTCAGGGACTATAAAAAGTTTAGAAAGTTGCATGAAAGAGTTGCGATCCTGAGCTCAATATTTACAGCATGCCTCATTAATTAGATTGTTTCTCATGATCCATCATTTATGTTAATTTATTAGCTCTTATATTATTAATTCAGACATGGATCACTGGTAATGAGGACGCTTCTTAGATCTAAAGTATTGGATTCCCCTGAGGAGGTCACAGAGGATTCTCTGTAATCTAGCCGGTTGTAAATGATACTCATTCTTGCCTTGCATTTGACTTATTTGGTGGGCAGACGAAATTGGCAGCTGCATCACGGAGATACACGAAATGCACCTAATCTTGGTCATAAAAGCTCCTTCATTCTTGGGCGGTGAAAGTAGTGCCTGAATAGAACCTTGTTGTTCGTACGGACAAGTAATGCTACGTACACACCAAACGTGGGGCATCGCGTTGCTCGCACTAGATTACTCGCGGGATTTATCTTTGTGTCATGCGAATTTTTGAGGCGTCACGCATTTGAGGCGAATAGCACGTGTTTTTGCGGTAAACGCGCCACCCATTTCGCGTCATTCGCATCGCCCCTCGCATTGAACACGTCTTTGCAATGACTTTGTGTGTAATCTACTTGCGCAAATCGTTGACCTCGCGTTTGGTGTGTATAGCCCATTAGTGTTAAGGCAAGGCATGTATTATTGGTTTGGTCTTTATGGCCGCCAGACACAATAAATTTGTGAAGTATGTTTAGCGTTTCAAAAGATAGCAGGAAGATACAGTACTGTATATTGCTAAAATTGGGTATTTTAAGTAGGGCCTTAAAGATACATTCACTCGGGGCGTCAGTGTTAATGCATCTTATATTTACTTTGAATGGGTGATGTCATGCATTTCCGAACTGAATTGTGGATCTGTCGGCATTGCGTCACTGGCATTGCTTGCGGCAGGAATTTCTTTCAAGTGCCAACGCCAGCGTCAGTCAATCAGATTGCCTTATGCAAATAACCTAGTGCAGATGCTAGCCAGTTACATTTATGCAAGACCAGATAACAGAGGAGCATAAAAAAAGAGGAAAGATTAATCATTGCGGTGGGTAACATTAGCTACATCAGCAATCGCTAACGCAACCAAACCGGCGTCTTTTAGCTGTCAAAACAAAAGCTGCCTTTTTGTGTTGTGGTACACTGTGATTGGCGGTTGTCACTATGATGATCGCGTCAGGGCCATGGTTCAGACACGCCCTCCGTCAAGCGTTAACGCTGATGCCCTGTGTCATTAAAGGTACATTCACATTATAAGCAACTTTGTCGCTGTGTGTCGCTCGTCTCTTTCGAAAAAGACATTTCTAAATCTGGTTGTCATAAACAAATGAGTACCGTCCACTCCAGTAACTGACAAGAGACATGACGTGAACTCCACTGCTTCGTATAAAGTAAAACTTCTGCATAAAGTTAAACAGTCGCTAGTGTCGTCAGAAGTCGCCAAGCTTTCATTGAAATCAATGAGATCGCCTTGCTCTGCTAATGCTAGTCGCGGCTAATGTGAATGCGGCTTTAGGGCTCATTATAGTTGTGCGAAAGTCCTACGGCGTAGCCGCAACGGCGTTGGTTTTCATATATACTTCTGTGTGGCCAACAGCCAATCACAGTGGCCGCAACACATGTTCCAGACTTGCATAAATGTAATTGGCTGGCTCGCACTTGGTTATTTGCATAAGATGATCTGATTGACTGATGCACGTGCTGGCGCTTGACAGGTTAATAAATAATCAACTTCTGCCGCGAGCACCGGCAGTGCCGCGACTTAACACTTCGCCCCATGTAAAAAACTAAATAAACGAAATAAATTAACGTAAAAAGTAAAATTGCTCTAATATGTTAAGACTTATAAAAGTATATTTTATATAATTTTTTTTTATGTTGTATTATTTATTTTAACACTGTAAAGTACTCCATTTCTGTTCGCGCCGGTGCTTGTGTGCCTGCTGTAACATCTGAATTGCTCTGAATGTGATAAAAGAAACTCTTGCTTAAGAAATGTCAGACGGCAGCCAGTTTTTTATTTCACATCTGTTGAGGAATCTGTTTTCATCACCTCCTCAGATCTACTGTGAGTGTTTGGGATCTCCTCTGTCAGAACTGAGCTATGGTCAGTGAAATCCCCTCTCTCCGGATGTGTGTCTCTTGCTGTTCAGTGAGACTCAAGTCATGTGTGTTTTTATTTTTTGAGGCCACATACAATACAAAGTGGGGTGATTTACAATTAGGGTGGAATATTTAAACACATTCACAGACTGCTTATAAGTGTTTTTCGCTTGCCTGTCCAATGGGGTCATTTCAGCTCTCTCATATCTTATGTAAAGACGTTTGTTCTACTTTTGTGAAGTCTATGTTTTGCCTTGGTGGGATGTTGTTAACAAATAAGTTGTTAGCTGAGGAAATATAAATAACTTCTGTTGGATTGTAGGTGTTAAATACATCAGTAGAGACATACCCAATGCATGTAATCTTAATGAAGAACAGAGATTTAAAATATTAAGAGGAGGGATGTTGAGGAAGAGTGCAGCACCCTTATATTTTCTTTCCCCAGCAGCAGGATATAATAAGCTGAGTTGAACTTTAACCTTCAGTCTTTTAGATATGCCTCACGCTTTTATTGTCCTGGGCTGGCGTCTTAAATAATTCTGTCTTCTGTGTCGCTCTTCCTTTCTTTCTGTGCATCTGCTAGCCAAGTTTTTCTTAAACCGCCCCCTCTCTTGTAGTTCTTTCACACTCTGTCTGTATGAGGAAGACGGTGGGGGAGTCCATATGTGAGGAGCTGGGGGTAAAATCCCATTTAACAGTGCTGTTTACGAGAGGAGAACAGATTCTGCTGAAAGGACCCTTGTGTGCTGTGGTATGTATGTGTTTGTGTTTGTGGAGGTCTGCTGAACTATTGCGAAACACTTTCATTTAACAACTTTCATAATAATTGAGTTTTAAGAAAAAAAAAAACTTGTTTTAGGGGATAGATACAAATATTTGCTTTATAACATTGTCCTGTAATATCGTTTCAGCATTGAAATTGCAAAATCGCAGAACATGCAGAGCTTTTTTTTTAAAGAAAAACTATTTCGGATTCCTATGCTTGTGTTTCACTATATGAGAACACATGTGGATAACCAAAATGCACTGTGATCAGATCAAAATCAAGTAGTGGAGATGAAATTTCATTTTTCAGGACATCGCTCCACAGTACAGCTGTTTTCAGCAGCAGTTACATTTTGACATTTGGTCATCTGTGTCTGGATGTTTTCTTGTGGTTTGGAGTAAAAGGGGTGCCAATGAGGTCAGGGTCACATTTCCTGCCCTGTGACTGATGGTCCTCCAGCACAAAGCTTATTTCATATTGACAAAAATAGCTCCCAATTTCCCTTTCAAAGGAACAGGGAAAATACTGTAATCCCACGAGTAAAACTGTGGTGCTTTCCTAGCCAGGCTGTGAACTTCCAATTTTCCCACCAAGGAAGATTATTCTCACATCCGCGGAGCGAATCTCTGGCAGTCTGGTGATTTGAAGACAAGTTTTGTTTGCAAACAATAAAAAACAAGACAAATAAATATTGCAGTAGTGTTAGATTGCAAAGTGCAGAGAGGATGCCTTCTTTGTGGATGAGAAACTTCGCCTGTGGCGTGCTTTTGAAGTGCTCAGAGTTCCTCAAGAGATTTTTTTTCATGAATGAAGATGAATGGGATGAAAGAGAAATTTGGAAGACAGTCACTTTCAAAGGTTGGTTTTAAGATGGGATGCTGCTTACTAGTTTTTGGGTTTCATTTTACTGTTGAATAATGCAAATATTGACGTCACTTTGTGTGTAAATGGGTTGTATGTCTTTAAATGAAGTTAATTCTAGGGAATTTACGGTTATATTAGTTGTTGTATAGAGTTGACCAAGCCATCTGGGCAGTGCTGCGGCCGCACCCTTGACTTTAGTGATGTGGGTAGGGTGCGTGCTGCACAAACCACAGTGGCCTTAACAGGGCATCCTGCTTTATCCATTATGCTCAATTGGGGCTTCAAAGCAGATAATGACCTCAGATGAACACTCAGGCTGCCAGTTGCAAGTTAAATCTCATGCATATATTCTTCACCCTATTCGCTATTTTAGGTAAAACAAACATCCTATGAAATAGCCATGAAACATAGCCATGAAACTGTGGGTATTACGTAGTAATCCCAAAATGTTAAACAAATCAGAAGGAAAAAAGGAGGCCACTGTTTGCTTACTTTGCAGACTCTGTGCACTGTATTCACTAAACCAGTCTTTTAAGTAATGCAATAGTAAACAAAACTGATGGAGTTTGTAGGATCTTGTTGGCTTCTTTTTTTAATATCTGGTCTGATCCAACAATTCTTTTTGTTTTACATTTTTAGTTTTGTAATAAAATTAATTACATATGCACAGTTTAGTTTTCTCTACAAAACCAATATAATAAACTTTAAAAAACGCTGGGTTATTTTTTAATGTCAAATAGGGACGTTGGGTTAATTTAACTCAGAAAATGTTTATATTTGACCCAACAACAATGGGTTAAAACAACCCAGCATAGGTTAAATTTCAACCGAAGGGGCTGGACTTGTTCATTTCTGACCTAACACTGGGTTGAAAATAACCCAGCATTTTTTAGAGTGTATTTATAAGCATGCACATACTGTTTATGTTTTTTGTAGGGCTGTCAAAATTAATAACACTTTAATGTAAATTCATTTTAACAACACTAATTTTAACGTAAAATGTTATTAATGTTAATGTTATTACAATGTAATTAACGCAACACACAATTTCTGTTTGACCCTAGGCCTAGCACGTTGGTGGATAAATTGAGATGCATCTTTAAACAGTAAATAGTCATCAAATGTCGAAAATTATATTTATTTGTTTAAAACATGCAGGAATGAGAAAATAAAGTGCTAAAATAAAATAGTGTATTTTTTGGTCTATGAGCCGCGTTTTTTTTCATATCTTGGCTGGTGCTTAGGGCTGGGCAAATTGTCCCCCTAAAAAAATCTGTGATTTTTTTTAATAAAAAACTCGATTTACGATTCGATTTGATTTTTCCCCCGCCCCCATTTAAAAGAAAATAATTGCAAACTGTACATATATTTTTATAATATATATTTATTATATTTAGTTAAAATGCATCAACATAAAATTCCCGTAAATCCAAACCAACTCCACACGACTGAAGTCGAAGAGCATTTTTTTTTGGAAGGAGCTGCTCTCTTTCGCCGGCTGTTTTTGCCCTGAAGTAAGATTTGGCAAATGCAAAATGTATGTACTGCGCTATACTGCAGAGGGGGAGAAAAAAATCTAAAAAAAAAACGATTTTTTGAAAATATGAATCGATTTGACCTACCAACTCGATTTTAAAATCAAATTGATTTTTTTCCCAGCCCTACTGTTGCTGCGTCTTATAGTCAGGTGTGCCTTGTAAGTCAGTATGAATTAATTTTGACATTTATGAGGCAAGAGACAACATTACCGTCGACGGCCGCAAGAGTCCGCTATATGCTGCTTCTGTATTTATGTAATTCAATGGATTCAGTGATGTGGAATGATGAGTATGCAAACTTCACGCTAGTTGGCTTGTTCGGTTAATGTAGCCTATTCAACCTGCCAGGTAAGTTCTGTATGCTATGGTTTATTGTTTAAATAACTGATAATATTACTTTAATGTACAGATATCTACTCAGCCTGCTGTTCTGTCCGTTGAATAACTTGCATTTCCAGATTAAATGTCTGGCTTGGATTTTGTGAAATAATTTTCTAAATAAACGTGACGTATAGTCCACTGTGACATATATGTTATTTTGTGTTAATAATGCATTTTTGAATGATGCGGCCTATACTCCGGTCCGGCTTATAGTCTGGAAAGTACAGTAGTTATTAAAGGAGATAAAGTTCGGGACCTGATTGATGTTAAGAGTGTTATTATCTTCCTCGCACTTATTGACTTATTGATCTGAAACATGCACACAGGCCCACGAAACCGATTTATGCAATCATACATAATGTTAGAATTACAGTTTTAGAAATATCTGTTTTGGCAAGAATTCACGCAAATATAATCTGTTATGTCTTAAGTGAATTTTTGGTTATTATTTGGGGGAAAATATCTGCTGTGTAACATTATATTAGATCATTGCATTACAGTAGATCTTAAAACAGTCCGTGTCTAAATGTCAATCAAACAATAAAAGAAACAAAAAAGTTTAACATAATATTGATTTTTTTGCTTTTGTGTGTGCCAAATCTATTAGTTTTTTTCCAATTATTTTAAGGTATGGATGCGGTGATTTTGTTTTTTTAACTCTTTCCCCATTATTGACGAGTTATCTTGTCAATTAAGAGAAAACATTTTCCTGCCAATGACGCTTTCCTGACAAATTTATTAAAAACTGAAGCAAAAACTAATTTCATTAATTTTAAACTCTTTGATAATCGTTCTGAATCTGATCTCTAACAAAATTCCTTTAAAAAAATGCAATTAATTCAGCTCTTTTTGAACAAACCTACCCATATTTAAGAGGTTATAAAAAGAGAACAAATGAAAATAGGCCGACACGTTTTTCCTGTTTTGTTTGTTTGAAAAAAGAGGGTTTGTTCTTTCATTTGATATATTTGTATGTTCATATATTTATAGAAGAAAATTTTCCTAGAAGGCATTTTGTGAAACTTTTGTGAAAAAAAAAAATGCTGGTGGGCAAACTTTTTTTTAAAAAGGCTGGCGGGGAATGAGTTAACTGTTTGTTTTTGCTGACTCTTTCAGTAATAATAAACATAAATTTGCAGAACGCATCCATATTTATACATGCTGATGTTGATTAGAGTATTAAAAACTTAAAAAGTGTTCAGTTAAGGTATAGAACAGATAAAATGTAAAATTAATCAAGAGTTAACTCATGACAATCATGCAACTAATCAAGATTAAAAAAAAAATTGACAGTCCTAGTTTTTTGAGATCACGAGAAGCATGTATATCAATTAAGTGTATAAACTTTTGACATGTTTTGTATATTATAGACAAGTTTCTTAACTCATTCTGTAGTGCATATAACCATTTACATCAGTGGTCTCAAACTCCCGGCCCGCGGGCCATTTGCGGCCCGCCCTCCCCCTCTCTGCGGCCCGCGGCACCTTTCAACAATATAACATAATCTGGCCCGCAGAAAGATTTTTATTCACTTCGTTTCATATTCATTTCATTTTTAATTTAAACGTTCGTTCGCATGTCGCGTCTAACAACGCGTGTTAAAATGAGTCAAGGCGTTTCTTACTTTCTAAAGTGCTCGGGAGCAGAAGTTGCGCTCCGTGGCGTGGCGTCACGCGTTGCTACGCAGCCATGAGCCGCGCGCGCTCCGTGATTGCGAGGATAACGGAATGCGTGATCGGCAGGGCCGTGCACAGACATTTTGAGGGGCAGTGGTCCAAACCAAAAAGGGGGCACGGGGGGCACAATTTATATGGTTTTAACAATATAATGTGTTATAGATTAGTATCAAATAATATAAGTGATTATAATGGAAAATAGACTTTATAACAAGATTTAGAGTGTGACAAAACTTCTTAATATTCTATATGATTTACATGCTGAAGCTTTGAATCCATGTTTGCAATTTTGAACAGCTTTTGCAGCCTCCCTTCCAACTCTGTCTTTTTTTTAAAAAAAACATTGTTTTTTATTTTTTGTCGACAAAGTGTGCCAACAACAGCAAATTTGGTATTTATATTAGATCTCATCGGGTAGCCTACTCATTAGACAATCACTGTAATTCTAAAAATGTTTGCTAAGTTGTTAGCACTTTAAGAAGACAGAGAGCAAATCATCCACATAAATACAAAAACAAAGGGAAAGCCGAGAGAGGTCATCCGTATTTTTATTTTTGCTGCTTGTTTTCTCATGATCTCGAGATAACAAAAGTTGTTTTCTCGCTATCCAGACATAATCCAAATGCCATAATGTAATTTCTTGCCCATAATATTTCATTTATTTTGAAGTGGACTGCTGATATGGAGTCTTCGCCGTTACCACGCGTAGCTAATTGTCGATAGACTTAATAAATAAATAAATAATGTTTGATGTGCGTGAATTTAGGGACCATCTCTAAAGTGCACTGTACACGTTTCTATCTTCAATAGTATTTAACAGTTTATTTGAATAAATATAAAACATCTAAAAAAGTGTGCATTATAGTTGACAACCACAAACACTTTACAGTTGGTTTTGTGACTGTTTGTTGACTTTAAGTTTTTCCATTTTTATGCTGTTTAAAGTAGAAACGTATATGGAGTACTTTAAAGACCGTCCCTAAATTCACTGCGCTATCAAATGGTCAATTATTGGCAAATCTGTTTCATCTTGAGCGAATCCCTGAAGTAAAATCTCATTTGTTCATCCATGCTAATTTGCTAAATATGCTTTTTCTGTCTAAAAATTATGTTCTATTGAGTACACGTAAGCTTTATTCACATCACAAGAATACAACTTTTGTCATGTCGAGATCACGAGAAAACAGCTTGTTTTCTCGTGATCTCGACATAACAAAAGTTGTATTCTTGTGATGTGATTAAAGCTAAAAGATAACGAGAAAATTAAGTAGTGATCACGAGAACACAAGCAAGCAAAAATAAATATAGAACACGACCTCTCTCGGCTTCAAACTACCAAATTACTAATTGAGCAGCTCAACAACTGAGGTAATGTAATGAACCTGTTAATACAACAAACTGTCGTCTTCGCCCTTCAAAGAGTGGACACAGAATGTGAGAGATGCTGCGGAGCGGGCGGGAAATCACGAAGTGGATTACCAGAAACAGCGGATCTTTAGAGGAGCGGTAACAGAACACTTTGACTGGGGTTGGCGAGAGGGGCACCTCAGCCGATTAGGGCAGAAGGGCAGTTGCTCTAGCCACCGGGCCATCCCCCTGTGCACGGCCCTGGTGATCGGATTTTAATTCCTCATCTGAACCTCGCGTCAATCATATCATTGTCACCATGCAATCAGTTAATCTGGTCGGGACTTTGTTGTGTTTGTCCAGAGAAGATTTGTTACTTCCGGGTGAATATCAGCTGGTACTCAGAGAAGAGCTGCGGTGGGGCTCACATCAACAAGTCACAGCTTCCAATGGAGACACCGCATGTATGAGGCAGAGCCATAGATGTAATGCAACACATAAACTACAGATAAGAAAAATTGCCATCAAAGTGCCCAGATTAAAAGAGGAAAGATGAGGAGAAACATACAGAGGATAAAAGTATGTATACTGCTTTATATAATGAAGTATAATAGATTATGTAACGTTAGCTTGCTATGCAATTATACCTAGCAGTATTATAATTTTTTTCAGTTTAACTAGCTTAACATTGACTACCCATTCAGAAGTTTTAGGATCACTTTCGCTTATTCATGTTTTTCCACATATACCTGTAATAGCAAATTCTTAAAACTGTAGAATAACAAATATGGAACATAATAAATCAATACTATGACTGTAACAATCCAAAATAAATCAAAACACAAACACTTACTGATGGTATTTTTTTATAATAGTTTGTAAATGTATACAGAAATTGTATTTGTTAGTTTAGTGCAATGTTTTAATAGGCCTTAGTTATTAAAGGGAAGGTTAAGAAATGATTTACTTATATAAAATAATGTATATTTAAAAAATAAAAAACATTGTTTTTTATTATACATTAAATAATAGAATTTTAACAGTCAATTTACAGAAATATTGTACTTTTTTAACCTTAAAATAGCTCTGCGGCCCTCCGATTAAATGTCAATCTCAGAAATGGCCCCAAGCCAATTTGAGTTTGAGACCCCTGATTTACATAGATGATGACAACCTATTACTTCATGTTTTTCTCAGGCTTCACTTTCTTTCCTCACGTTCCATCTTTTCCCGCACTTTCTCAAGGATTGCCCGTCTCTGCAGTCTCCCACCCTCTTAAGTCTTTGTACTGAGGCCGCCCATGGGATGAGTTTTTCACAGGAGAGGAATTTCCTGTGCTCTTCACTAAAGCAGAATAGAGAGAGAGCGAAAGAAAATAGGAACTTGGAGCTTCTTTTGACGCCTAAGCCAAGAGTTGTGCTGACTGATTTACTCTGTCTTTCTGCTTCTCATAAAACTGTGTAAGCTCAAGTGCAGCGTCAATGGCTGTAGGGACTGCCAACTTTTCCTTCTGTTCTGATCATGTATGCACTACCAGCTGAGACAGACACAACGTGTCAACTAGTGCTAGAATCAAATTAAACACATAAAGATTGTGTTACATATTACACTCTGAAAAAGACTACGTTTTAACCAAGCGTTGGATCAAACCCTGCCATTGGGTTAAATTAGCCTATAGACAATGTTTATATGTAACTTAAAAAACGGGGTAAAACAACCCAGAGATCAAATATAACAATAGAGAGGAACAATCTCATTGGGATCATTATCAGAGCTATATTTTTTTCCAGTGGGGGGACGATAAATCATTGACAGACAATCACAAAATCTTCAAATTTAAGGGGCCGGCATTGAAATTAAAAAATTGCAGAGCGCAAGCTAAGAATAAACAGCTCATTTGTGTGGACCCTAATATAGTTTATTGTTATAGATATTATTTATGTGTGAATAGGCCCTTACAGAGTGTTACATCATTGTGAGTAGGTTGCCAGATCTCATGTCCAGTTATGAAATGTAAACTGATATGCACTTAGGAGCGTTTTTTTTTTTGGGGTAGAGGGGTTACACTCTAAACATTGTTTCAGATGGATTTTACGCATGAATGCACATAATCAAAACAATAAGTAGGAGATATGGGACGGGAGAAGCATGCAAATGGATTTAAAGAGGGTCACGCTTAGGAAAGTCTGTTGCATGGGAGTTATACTTTCACCTCCTAACATGCAGTGTACATGTTTTGCAGATACAGTAGATACAAATGAGTTGCAAGGAATAATTTGTGTAAGTGTGGTAATTCAGTTTTTCTTGGATAGCCTACATTATGTAAACAGGTAAAGTGTGCCATTTTGAGTAGTGCTGGTACGGATCACGACCCACGGTTCGGCTTATTAATACGCAAATTTAAATAGAGAAAGTTTATCATTTGCACGTGTTTCAAAGGTTTGCAAATGTTAACATTCAAGTGATTTTAAACAATTTAACCACAAAAAGGCGCTAAAGTGAGCAGTTTACTTTACGCATAAACGCACGTGCGGTTGAATGTGTCCGGTCCAACTCCAATCAGACATGATCATCCTTCAAAGATCAGCAGATTCAGAACTCTTAATGTGTAAACTTTAAATAGTTGCATCACTGTATCTCATACTGTAGGATATTAAAATACATTTGGCTAATAGAGCAATGAAAAACAATGTGACGTTTTTATGTGTGCGCACGCGTAAGGGCACTCAATACTGCACACACGGAGAGACGTGTTTCAAAAAGCAAGCAAAGATAAAATCTTTCTGTTCTTGACAGGGCACATACAAACAAAATGATCTCCACAGTATTCTGTTTCTAATAAAAACATTTGTTTATGTCTAAAGTGTGTGTATAGATTAAAAGCAGAAACCAGCCTGTGCTTATTTGGTGTTAAAGAGACAGTGACCTCAATTAACCTACTTAAGTCTGTCTCATTAATGTTAATCAAACAACCCAAGACAAAGAGAAAATCACTTCTGTAGCTCTAAAAAATAATAATTACATTTAATTAATACAATAAACAGAGTGTTATTATTCATTTGATTCGATTTCTGTACCTAATGATAATTTTAGACCTTACTTAATGTGCAACTTTGTTCTTTTTTTATAAATGTTTGTAATTTCTTTATTTGTTATTAGATTTTTTTTCCTGATCCGAAAAATTGGCCGATCCGTGCCTCAAAAACCGTAATGTGATCCAAACCGTGAGTTTTGTGATCCATTGCACCCCTAATTTTGAGTTATTTCATGATTATTAGTGTAGGCAGTCTTAAAATAATCCTGTTATAATCATGCCATTTTTCACAGGGCATCTGGGTGTTGTAGAGCAGACGTTGTCGTTTAATGGTGAATAAAACTGTGTAACTGTGTAATCTTCTCAGAGATTTAGGTTGGAATTCATGTTTGACCCATTTCTCTGAATTAAAGTGACACAGATAAAATCGGATTTAGCATCTTGCTTTGCTCATTTTTATGTGCACATTTGTGAATAGCTGTCTTCTTACTGGACATTACACAACATTACAACAATCAACGGTCAAAACTAGTCAATAAGTAAAAAGTATATGGTCACTTTTTGCCGTGGGTCCCCCATGTGTATCCCTTCACCCCCCCCCCACAGAAAGTTCATGACATAAAACATCTCAAACTTGAATTTGAAATAAACGATACAGTAAAAATATAATGTAAAGCTGTTGGATTGTAGCATAAAGGATTAATTTACACATAATTTAGGATAAATACATTTATTTTTTATCAAATGTCACAAAACTGGGCCCCCGGCACTATCTCGCACTTCCAATTTGAGAACTTCACTAAGCAGCTGTGCCCAAATAACTCTGTTTTCCAGTTGAAATGCCAAACAGTGGGCATCCAGCAGCCTTTTGGGAAAAGAGGAATGTTTGTAAGAATTCGAAGGGTGGGATTTCATTGAGCTTTAGCAGTGTGGCCACCCCTCTGTCTGTAATCTTGTAATCTTGGTGTTCCACTTAATAGAGAAAAGACGTAACCCTGCCGAGAATCGCTTGTTGGACAAGTCTTATAAATGCTTCATTTACATTGTGTTCATGTTTGTGTTCAGTGGTTACTTTACCCGTCAAAGCAATGTTCAGTGTACTTGAGTTGGCAACAGTCATAAAATATTTACTCTTCCTCTTATTCGGGGTCATACCCTAAGCTGTCCCAGAAGGTTTGGTGCAGGATTTTTTGGTAGAAGCGGAGTAGAATTACAGTTAACCTGAATAAATCAGTAGATTAAGTAGTTCTACGCCAATTTAAAAGCTTCATTGGAAATTATTTACAGTTACTGATTTTATAATGTAGTAGTCCCTACCTAAAATATCTAACACCTGTATATCTGTATAGTGTTAGTATGCTTATGTGTAGCTGTAAATCTTTGGTGACCAACAATTGGCTGTTAAGTCCATAGTTTCCTTGTGCCACTTGCTATAAATCAATTAGTAAGAGGAAACCATAGGAGACAGGTGTATCTGTAATTCAGTGACCTGCTGGTTGGTGTTAGAGGTAGATCTTTGTCAGGCTCTGTTAAGAGATTAAGGTCAACGTGCTACTGATTTAGCTTAGTGCTTCAATAAGAGCTTTACAGGAGTGTCCAGTTGAGCACATAGCAGGTTAAATCTTGCTCATGGTCCCTAGTGGTTATATTGAAGGTGTTTACATGCACAGTCTTAAAGGAATATTCCATTTTCTTAAAAGAAAAATCCAGACAATCTACTCACCACCATGTCATCCAAAATCCCGATGCCTCTCTTTGCTCAGCCGAGAAGAAATTATGTTTTTTGAGGAAAACACTGCAGGATTTTTCTCATTTTGATGGACTTTGGAAGAGCCCAGCATTTAATACTTAACTCAGCACTTAACAGTTTTTTTCAACGAAGTTTCAAAGGACTACAAACGATCCCAAACGAGGCACAAGGGTCTTATCCAGCGAAACGACCGCCATTTTTGACAAGAAAAATAAAAAATATCCACTTTTAAACCACAACTTCTCGTCTAGATCCGGTCGTGATGCGCCAGCGTGACCCCAACAATACGTCATGATGTCAAGAGGTCACAGAGGACGAACGCGAAACTCCGCCCCAGTGTTTACAAGTGCGTTGAAAGAGGACCTTTCCTACATTGTTTCTATGTCAACTGATACTAATTAATGTCTTTGTGTCAGTTTATTGTTTACAATGGTCCGCAAATTTGCAGTATATATATGTAACACGTGACCTCCCTACGTCACTACGCATTTACGTTAGGTCGCGCTGGACCGGATCTAGACGAGAAGTTGTGGTTTAGGGGTGGATATTTTTTATTTTTCTTGTCGGGAATGACGGTCGTTTCGCTGGATGGGACCCTTGTGCCTCGTTTGGGATTGTTTGTGGTCATTTGAAACTCCGTTGAAAAAAACTGTTGAGTGTTGAGTTAAGTATTAAATGTTGGGCTCTGTTGGAGTCCATTGGGATGAGGGGGGTCCTGCAGTGTTTTCCTCAAGAAACGTGGTTTCTTCTCGACTGAACAAAGAAAGACATCAACATTTTGGGTGACATGGTGGTCAGTAAATTATCTGGAATATTCCTTTAAGTTAGAAGTATAGTTCAGTTTTTATGTGTTGGAAAGGGTTCAGGGTACTGCTGGATTTTTGTAACCGCACATAGTGTTTACACGTAGGTCGGGCATACGTTTACAGAAGAATGTAGTACAGTATGTAGCCCCGGTGATGCATTGCATTTTGTTACAATGCGCATGTGTCGATCGTCTGTGTGCACGTACAAGTCATTTTATCTGCTATAGGGCTGGGTTAAATATTCAATATGTACAGTGTATTTGCAGTAATTTCATCTTTCTCTCCATTTTTCTCTTACTGTTTTTTCTTTCATCCGCCTGGACTCGCTTGAGACCAATTAGCTTGTGTGGAGATGCACTTACTGGGTGTTTTGGCAGAAAACTAGAGGGACTGTCTTGGCAAAAGGTTTAATTGGTATGTGAATACCACCGCTGTGTCATTTAGCCCCCAAAGCCAAGGTATTTCTATTTAGCCGGCAATTTTTACTATCCCCCCTCTTTTGTCCTACCCAAACCCGAGGGGTAAAGCTTTTTTTGTCAAATAGTTCTTTTGAAGGTTCAGATGGAATAGAGAGCAGCAGGGATTATGTATTTTTGTAGGCCAACCTAGGAGTTTGCTTACATGGGTTTCCTTGGGAATAGGATTTTTCCATATTTTGGAGGATCACGAAAAAATAAGCTCTGTGATCAACAAAAGGTTATTATACATGTTTTGCCCATCAAATAAATCTTCACAAATGAACACAACTTACTATACTACACTGTAAAAAGTAATACCTAGATCTAACTTATAAAAAGTGAGGCAAGTGACTGCATGGGAAGTTTTAGGTTGAGTTAACTTTCAACCTTTTTTAAGTATATTGAACACACTAACATTACTTAATATGAATGCAATAAAATTGAGTTGAGTTAACTAATTGTGCTAGTATTACTCAGTTAGATAAACCTTCTTTTCTTGGTACAGGTAGCGTATTTATGGTTAGTTGATGTTTTTTATGCCGTCAGATGAGGGCTAGAAACGTTTATTCAAACAACACACCCACTCAGTTTCGTTTTGGGCAGCTGTAAAGCGCGACATACTTCAGTATGCAGTCTATGCACAAGCACCAGTCTTCTGAACAATGGTAACTACAAAACTCAAAGAAGAAACAGAAACTCTTCCAAATATCGAAGATAAATGAACATTAAACACTAACAAGTCTTTTTAGTTAAAAACAAAACAAAAAAAGTTTCAATTCAAATTTCACTCTCCAAATGCAGTCCCATGCAAAGCATGCTGGGAGCTGCAAGTCCACTGCCTAGTTAGTTGTGTTTACTCAAATAATTCATATAGTTTTAACACAAAATTAATAAGTTAATTTCTTTTTTACAAATTTAAATCGATTATAGATAATAAATTTAAGTTGAATTTACTCAATAATGTGCTCATTTAGAATTAATCAATTTATTCCAATTTTTATTTTATTTTAACTCATATTTTGATTAAAAAAACAAGAATTAAATTTTTTTTATACAGTTTACTCAATTTATTTTTTTAAAATCTTCTAAGGCACAGAAACACTTTTTACAGTGTATATATATATATACTATACATTAAAAAAAATCTAAAAGCATTTACTAGAAATAAAAGTTTACTTTAGGCTATAAGCTACCAAGCCCCTAAGGTGACATTGGAGTAAAAAAAATCAAAAGTTTAGTTTCATGTGCCCACGTGAAACTTTTCGCGTGCTCACGTGAAACCTTCATGTGCAGAATTAAAAAAAAAAGTTTAGTTTCGCGTGCGCACGTAAAACTATTGCCAACTACACCACCAAGCTTTTGACTCTTTAAATTTTATTAAATCATTTAAAGGGACACTCCACTTTTTTTGAAAATAGGCTCATTTTCTAGCTACCCTAGAGTTAAACATTTGATTTTTTACCGTTTTGGAATTCATTCAGCTGATCTCCGGGTCTGGTGGTACCACTTTTAGCATAGCTTAGCATAATCCATTGAATCTGATTAGACCATTAGCATCGCGCTCAAAGATGATCAGCTGAATGGATTCCAAAATGGTAAAAATCAAATGTTTCACTCTAGGGGAGCTGGAAAATGAGCCTATTTTTTTTTTAAGTGGACTGTCCCTTTAAAACCCCTGTGAATGAACCTTTTGGGAAATAGACCCCTTCAAGGTTTGTTAACATTGAATGACTATCGGGTGCGCGCGCATTTAGGCTTTATAATTTAATCTAACAGTGCTGAAAAATGATGACTTACCTCAAATGAAGTGAGCACTACAAACACAAGCCTCTTTGATATTTGCATTGTATCAGTCTGCATGTTAATTGCTTGCAGACGCAGATGTTGTATTTTTTTGTTTTTGAGATTCTGCATGAATCGCGAAAACTTAACGGAAGACCTGGTGTGATTTTCACAGCCCACGACGTAGGTAGGCATTTTTGACGATACCGAATAATACGCAACTCAATCTGCTGTAATGACTTTTCTGACCCCGACATGCGCAGTGAGAACAGCCTGTGACGTGAACCGTGAAGGGGTCTATTGTGCCCATGACATTGTTGATAGATTTTGAGATTTTTCATGCGTTTTTCGTATAAAGTCCCCGACAACGTCTGTAATCCAATAAAGCAACTTGTTAGCGAACAGGCTTTTTACAACAAACAGATCATTTGTTGTGGGGTCTTACTGGAGTGGTTTAATATCATAGAATACAACATGAAAATATCTTGAGCTTGGGTTAACCCAGTGCTTCTCAATAATTTTCTGTCACGCCCCCCCTAGGAAGAAGTAAAGATTTCGCGCCCCCCCAACTCTCCGCCGCGACTGTAAATAGTATAATTTATCTATAAAATGACACATCTGCAAAACATTGTATCCTTATTAACATTAAAGAAAACACAAAAATAGAAATATCGATCAACTTACAACAAAGAATAACTTTATTAACATTGTTTTTTAGTCTGTAACAAAAAAGACTTAAAATGCATCAATTTGCCTGAAAAAAAATCCTTATTTAAAGTATAATATTTTTTGACCATTTGATACTGAAAAATTAAATTAAATATAATCAATAAATAATTTAAAAAACTTAAGCGGCTTATCAGTGTGATTGGGGTGTAATGTCTTTAAGTGACAGTGCAAAAAAAATAACTTCCTGAAAGTATTTTCCTCGGGGTCTTGCGTGCCCCCCCTGGTGTCGCTTCGAGCCCCCCCTGGGGGTCCCGCCCCACTATTTGAGAAGCACTGGGTTAACCCAAGATCTTAAGGATTTTAAGTTAACCAAAACCCCATTCAAAAAACTGAACATTGGGACAAGAAAACTAGCTGTGCTAAATTGCTTACTCATTCCTGGATTTTGCCTACAAAAATACATAATCCCTGCAGCTCCCTATATCACATGGCATCTTTAATATGAGGTTCAGAAATCTAGACAGAGATTTAGTTCTAGATTAAACAAACATCATCAAAGAAGTCATGGACATGGTCTGTCTTTTCCACCTGCCAAAAGATAGGCAAGGACCTAAATCGACACTCAATAACAAATAAATCCACTTTATAAGCAGAAGGGTGTGATATGATGAATTGTGGCTTGGTAACTGCAGCATCTGTGGGTCTCAGGTGGAGCGTGTGACTGTTTGCACGTTTAAATGGTGCTGGAGGCTGTGGATGGTGGATTAGATCCAGGGTGCAGCTGTTCTTTGCTGGTTTGCTGGATTAGAGGATGTCTTTCCTTCTTAAACTCACCCCACAGGAGTCCTAACCCCAAGGCCGTCAGTCTGTGTCGTTTCAGTCTGGAGTTACTGTGGGATGGAATAGCCATCAGGCTAATTAGGATTGATCCACTATAACAGTGCCATAGTTCAGTCTGTATACATGAGCATCTGCGGTGCAGTGAGGACGCTGTGATTGGCTGAAGCGGGGAAGATTAATGAAATGTAATAAGGAAGTTATGATGATCAACAGTGCATTTTTAGTTTCTTCTTGACAGTTGATGATGTGAATGTTGAAAATGTTTATATGTAAAGGAAATAATTTAGCTGCTTTGTTACTAAAGTTTCTATAAAAAGTTTAATTGAAATGGTTAATTACTCACCCTCATGTCGTTTCACACCCGTAAGACATTTGTTCATCTTTGGAACACAAATTAAGATATTTTTTATGAACGCTGAGAGTTTTCTGATCCCCCATAGACAGCAACGCAACTCATAACTTTAAAGGCCCAGAAAAGGCATGAAAGATCTTGTCAAAATAGTCCATGTGACTACAGTGGTTCAATCTTTATTTCATGAAGCGATAAGAATACTCTTATAAAGTCAGTCTCTGATGTGCATTCACAAAACCAGCACAGCACACCTATGCGTTATACACCGTCGTTGTGCGTCAGCCATAGATATACCACATGCATAGATGCCTCATTCGACTGCTCCATAGATCAGTCCTTTCAGAAAAACGCAGAGATTTTTTGTGATTGTTGCGGGCAAAAATCCTTGATCTTGCGACACGTTTGCTTAAAAAATGTGATGGAATTGCGGGAACTTGCAAAAATTGAGGGATCTTGCAAAAACTATTTGCAGCTTTTCATTGATGTTCACGTTGCGTAATTATGTCACTACATAACGTTCCCATGGCAACAGGGGACATTTTTGTGCTTGTGTGAAGTAAATGCACCTTTTTTCAACTTTCTGCTAAGATATATGTGGCTTTTTGCTACGAAAATGCTGGGATTATGAAATCAAGCAAGCCCCGTATATTTTGTGCTCAGAAATCTGCAATTTATGCAGCGAAAGTGTGGTGTATTTAAAAAAATGCGTCCGCCGCATAAATATGCAAACTTTGGCTGATTGAATCATGCGATCGCATAATTGCGTTTTTCTGGAGGGACTGAGCCGTTGGGGTAAGCCGTTGGGGCATCTCTGCATATATATGTATATGCTGATGTACAATGCCCATGTTTGGCGCATGCATTAATGACCAAAATTTTCATTCTGGGGTGAACTAATGCTTTAAACCCTTAAAAAAAGTTTTACAGGAACAGCCCACCTAAAAGATAGAAAAGAAAAATCTGTCATCATTCACTCACTCATATGTTGTTTCAGACCTTTATAACTTTTATTCTTCTGCAGAACGTTTTGATGTTGTATGAGTCAACATTGTATGAAGTTTTGCTGTAGCTTAATTGGTAGAGCACTGAATTAGCAACCAAAGGTCATGAGTTCTATTCCCAGAAATTTACAGGGTTAACTTGAGTAAATAAATAATGACCAAATTTTACATTTTGGATGGACCGTCCCTTTAAGAAGATCCGCTCCACCCTCTGCATCTAATAGGTCTCTGTTGTGAATGATTGATTGAAATTGTTTATGGTCGAAGGCTTTGTTCTCCGTCCATGGCTTTGGGGCTTTTACGCTTCCTGTTTTAGAGACAACAGAAGATCAGTTTCAAGTTAATGGAGTCCGTGTGTATGTATGGTTCTGAACATCTTTTAGACAAGCAAAGTAAACTGTCTTATTCCTTTCTTTTTTCAGCTCTTTTATTAAAGTATTCCAAATTTTCTTTTCAGGACAGCTCAGTATGCATTGTAGGAAACACTGCTATAGCAAACAGATTAAATTGTTTAAGTTTTTAGACTGTTCACAATGTAAGACTTCATTAGGAAGGGCAGTCAGGGGAAATAATGCATATCAACAAACATAGAGACTAGAGTCTTCGTTCTTGTTTCACATGGCCAGACGTATGTGATTTTGAACTACCAGTGCCCACCCTCATTCTACTCCATTTAGTGCTGGCACACCACATGCAGTTAAGCCCATCAGACATGCTATTTTAGGAAGTTACCCATATTACCAAGAAAATGCATTAAAATGAGCAATCCTCACAGCCTTGGAAGCAACAAGCATGAAAGTAGATTGATTACGTGGCCGGCGGGGAACCATTCATAGCAGGGATTTGAGGTGAGGTGAGGATTGTTTTAGGGCTCTCTTTATCTGTGCAGCATCTAGTGTGACATTTTTTAAAAATAATAATGAAGATGATATGAAAAAGAAGATGAAATCTAGAATAAATATGTAACTGTCCTTTGTTCTTACTTACCATTGATAAACACCAAAATGTTTTTTGTGTGTGATGGATTTTATCCAATATGCTGTAGCTGTTTATATTATCCTCTGTTGTGCGAGCAGTGATGCCAGCAGCACTGGGTGCAGCTCTGTGACTTGATCTTAGTTGATCCAGTTTAAATTTGCCACTATTAAGTCCCCCACTGGTGAACAGAGAGTTGCTGGGAAGACTTGCTGCATTCTGTCGAGTCAGTGAGGGTAGGGAGTCAATATTGAGGCCATATGAACATCAGTTACTGCCAGATTTCCAATTAATGTTTCCTGCATGTGGTATTTTATAGTGTCAATAGGAGTTGTGGCCAACCTGGGAACACTGGTGAAAAAAATCAATTGTACTTGTGATGGAACACAAAGCTTTAAAGGTTGCGTTGAGAATAAATGCGTGTGCCAAATGAAGCCTCGATTCGAGGTTTGAGTTGTAAACCTGGAAATCATGTGACCAATGACAAATTGTGATCGCCTCTTCAAAAGAATACAAAATGTTTTGAAATAACTTGCGACTTGTGCTATATATTTAGTGTCCTCTCCTGAAGGCATAGGTACAAAACAAACATAAATATTTTTGGGAAACAATTTTTGTATTATTCTGTTTAGTCCACTAGAAGCACCCAAGTTAAATACTTTCCCATTAAAGGCAGGCTCCATGATCTCCGAAAGTCAAAGTTGACATTTGAAATCACCTAAACAAACACGCCCCTACCCCAATAGGATCTGGACCTTCTTTTGATAAACCTGCCCTACACGTACGCAACCCAGGCAATGATGTCGGTTAGTAGACATGCCTCTTACTGCTGATTGGCTACAAGTCTGTTTTGGTATTTGGCCCGACTCCCTTCCCAAAGTGTTTTTCAGAAATCGTGCAATCCGCCTTTAACCAATACACTTATTCATTTAGAAGACGCTTTACAAATTAGAATTTAAAAATATTTTGCATATAGGTCTTACATATAATGCATACATATATTTTGAAATATAAAAATGTTAACGAGGATCAGATATACGTTTCTTAAAGAACGTGCGTGTTCATTGCAAATGCGCACTAACTCGGAGTCTGCTGGTTGTTTGCGTTCACACGAACTTGAAGACATCTCGTTGGGCGACATTGTACTTTATATTTTTCATAGTTTGTGACGTGCACACCACCGCAGGCCGCACTTAATGTGTTAATGCGGTAACACATTAAATCAAGTACAATGTTCTTACAATGCTAAAAACAAAGTTGTGACTGCTGAGTTAGCGCTATATGCCAGTTATTGGTATATGCTAGCGTTTAGGCTGACATTACGATTACGTTTTTCAGGTCCATACACAATCCTACCACTCAGAAACGTTCAAAATCTCCAAACAATTGATTATTTCTCAAATTCTGTGTCAAACATTAGGGCCGGACGATAAATTGCGTGTCCCATTAAAAATACCTGTCTGAAATTGATTCTGAATCTCAAGGCTGCGATTCTGTGTTTCATGCGCAGCTCGTGCGTGTTAAAATATTTGTTATTATCATGAAAATACCTGAAACAATTTGAAGAACAGCTGATATAAATATTCTTATAGATATTTCCTAGAATAGTGGCTTCTTCTGTGGCAGAAATGGAGTTTCTGCAAGAGAGCGCCCGCTGCCTTTTGGATGTGCTGGGATTTCACCGTTATTCATTAAAATTAATTCATTGAGAAAATGCGCATTTACATGATTAATCATTACTGCCCTATCAAACATAAGATCTCTTATATTTATATACATTCATCAATTCTCTTTTTATCACCTCTCAAATATGGGTAGGTTTCTTCAAAAACACAAAATTTTGAGCAAAAAAACTTAGACGGACATGCAGCTGTTTGCCCTAGGACGATACTTCCGGGTTTTAAAAGTTACGGAAGTGCGCCACTTTGTGGATAATAGCAGTATTGCGGATTGACGAGATAACTTGTCAATGTCAATGGGAAAGAGTTCAAATGTTTCTATATAATTTTTGTACTTAATAAAGCCACATACCTTCTATGTAGTTAAAAGACAACAATTTAACATACTATTTCAATGCATTCTTTGGCACCTTTAATATATGTAAACCATGTTAGACCAAATGTAACTGCTATTTCACCTTTTTGAAGAATCTTATTGCCATACGCAACTATTACTGAATTATTGATGAATCCTTCATAGCCTTTTATGCAGTGTCACCCATTACATTTGAACACCATTCATGCAGCAGTCTCGATACATGCAACAGTTTTGGATTCCAGAACCTTCGGCTTACTCATGAATTCTTTAGTCATGTTCTTGCTTACAGTCTATGAGGCTGTTAATTATATTACCATTCTCAGTGTCACACACACACACCAATAGCGCCCTCCCCCTCGCTCATCCACCGCTCTCTCACTCGCTAGAAGGTGGCAGTATGAACAGCCTGTGCTATACTCACACATGTTGTCCGTTGCGAGAGGTATAGCACATCTCCGGTCATTGACGAGGATCGTCCGTCGTGGTCGTCGAGGTCACATGACAGAAATGAACGGACTCTGAGCTCACCTGCTACATTTCTTGTATCTCTCCAGATCCATCTTTGGTTCTCCTTGCCTTCTCTCTGTGCTACACACTGAAGAACAGGATCCTATTCGCTGATCCCACCAGGTAGGTCTTTTATCTTTTTATCCTTTCTTTCTGCCTCTCTTCTTTCCTCTTCCTCCAGCTCGCTATGCTGCAGAGATGCTGCGTCATTGTAACGCTCTGGCACATAAGGTGTGTGTTGGTCCATCAAGCTGCTACAGGCAGTACCGGCATTCGGCATTATATAGATTTGCTTATTTTCCTCCCATCCCCTTTGTTCACTGATAATATATTTCCCTTGAATGATAATATATGCTTTTTGCATGTGTCCACATCTGCTGTTGTGGTTTTGATCATCTGCTTCGCTCCAGAATATTTACTAGCTAACTAGCTGTGTAATTATAGCTTTTTGTGAGACACACAAATGCAGATGTGAATAAGGTATTGTGTGTGTGTGTGTTTGCGAGATAAAGTGTTTGTTTGAATCAGGGTGACGTGATGTGGGCTGTCTAGACACCTGCCATTACCATCACCCCAGACTGGCCAAATACATGACAGCAGTGATTTAATGATGCTGAGGGTCAACGGGGGTGGGCCAGACCACCAAAATCCTTTGTCATGGTATCAGTTATTTTATCACAATAATGGCAATTTTAACAAAATAATCAATATAGGCAATATAGACAATATACATATTTTCAACACAGCGTTGGATCAAAAACGGACGAACCTAGCTGTTGGGTTAAATAAATCCCAAAAAAGTTTATATTTGACCCAGCATTTTGGGTTAAAACAACCCAGCATATGCTAAATTACAACCCAACGGGCTGGGCTCATCTTTTTTTTTTAGACAAAATTGTGAATTGAACACTATTAAAGGCCACAACTGGATGAACTGCTACTGTATGTGCACACTATATTCAAAGTTTCTGAAGCTTTGTGTTAGCAACAGAGTGAAATTTAAAGGGATAGTTCACCCAAAAATAAAAATGATCTCATCTTTTGTTCCAAACCTGTAATTTTTTTTAAGGAAAATATTTTGAGAAATATTTGTATCCATATTTATACTGTTTATAGTTTAAAATGTACAGAATCTCCACTGATACATTTCTAGCAACGCACTAATAACATCGACACCCAGTCCTGTGGCTTACAATAGATCATATAAATTGGAAGGCAGTCTAATATTACTAGCTATTTTCCTCAGGGACCGTTTCATCCCCAAAGTGTTGAGTAAAATGACAAAGTAGTAAAATATGAGTTTATACTGTAGTCAGTCGTTCCATCCCTTTTCTTTTTCACAGTCCTTTATTCTCCCCTCCCTCCTGCCACAAAGCATATGTACCAAAGCATAGGTACCATACATGTAGGTACTGTGACCATCTCTAAACCATTCATCCACATTTCTCCGAACCATGCTGTGTCGCTGCTGAATAAGGTCAAGATAAAGGTGACTGTAGCCTTCATGTATCATGGCAGCAGGGCAGGAGAGACACAGCAGCATTTCATCTGCTGTCAATCTCAGTCCTGCAGTGCTGTAATGGCAGAAAGCTGCAGAAACAGCTCTGCCAACTGTTAAACCCGGTGGCACCACAGTGATGGCTTTTTCCTTTAGACCGCATAGGGAGCAAAAAGTATGAGTTGTTTATGTATAGTGATGTGCAAATTATATTATGAGGTATGCATGTATGTTGGCTTATGCATGTATCTATGTATCTCAATCTGTTGCACACGCTTTTATATTACCTTGCCAATTATTCTCATTTATAGACATGTAGGGGTGGTTTCCCGGACTGGAATTATCTTAAGCCAGGACTAGGCCTTAGTTTAATTAGGAAATATAACTAGTTTTAACAAACATGCCTTACTAAAAACATTACTTGTGTTCATTCTGAGGCAAAACAAAGGGCACTGATGTATTTTAAGATATGTCAGTGCAAGTTGTTTTTAGTTTGGACAGTTCTTGCATTTATTTTAGTCTAGGACTAGTGTAAGCCTAGTCCGGGAAACCGCCCCTTAATCATTTATTTAAAGATTAGTCCATTTTCTTAAAAAAAATCCAGATGATTTAATAAAAATGCACAGCCATGTCATGCCGGGTGTTGATGTCTTTCTTTGTTCGGTCGATAAGATGATGTTTTTTGGGGAAGACATTCCAGGATTTTTCTAATTTTAATGGACTTTAATGGACACCAACACGTAACAGTTTTAATGCCGTTTAAAATTGCAGTTTCAAAGAACTCTAAACGATCCCAAACGAGGCATAAGGGTCTAGCGAAACGATTGTCATTTTTAACAATAAAAATAAAAATATGCACTTTTAAACCACAACTTCTCGTCTATCTCCGGTCATGTGATGTGCCAGCGCGACCTCACGTAGTTGCGTAGTAACGTGGAAAGGTCACGTGTTACATAAATTAAACGCACATTTGCGGACCATTTTAAACAATAAACTCAAACAAAGAAATTAATTAGTATAATTCAACATAAAACAACGTCGGAACGGTCCTCTTTCTCCACACTTGTAAACACTGGGACGTAGTTTCGCATACGTAATGTGTGACCTCTTCAGGTAATGACATATTACGTGAGGTCGCTCTTGCGCGTCACAGGACCGGAGATGGATGAGAAGTTGTGGTTTAAAAGTGCATATTTTTTATTTTTCTTGCCAAAATGACAATCATTTCGCTAGATAAGACCCTTATGCCTCGTTTGGGATCGTTTAGAGTCCTTTGAAACTGCAATTTGAAACTGCATTAAAACTGTTACGTGTTGAGGTCTATTAAAGTTCATTAAAATGAGAAAAATCCTGGAATGTTTACCTAAAAAAAAAACATAATTTCTTCTCGAATGAACAAAGAAAGACATCAAAATTTTGGATGACATGGTGGTGAGTAAATTATCTGGATTTTTTTTTAAGAAAATGGACTAATCCTTTAATAGTTCGGGGTGCAGATTTTAGAAGAAAGTTTAGTGTCCATATAGCTCAGTATTGAGTTAGCAGCACCAAGGTTATGGGTTCGATTCCCAGGGTACAGACAGATAGTATAAATGCAATGCAAGCTTGAATGCAAAGTAAGCTGCTTTGCCCTGCTTCACTAGGTATGTATACTGTAAAGCTTGTATTGCTGAATCTTTTAATAACTGAGACTACAGGTACAATTCTGTACCTCTTCTCAGTTTTTTTACCCGTATGTCATCTGAAACCTATTTGACTCTCATTTTTCCTTGCAATGCGAGAGATTATACAGGACAGGTGATATAAAAAGCATCATAATGGACTATAAATGTGGTGCACTATATTTCAAGCCCTTTGCTGTACAGTAGCACATCAGTTAAATATGCTACAGTACCTTTAGATGTCTTGCCTTAGGTCTTAATTGCTAAAACATGCAATGCATGAGGATGTGCTTTGAATTTACTGATGTCAAAACTGACTTCATCCAGTTCCCATTTACTTTCTTTACAGTATGTATAAATGAGCCGCCAGGATAGACTTTAATAAACGTCATTTTTGTGTTACACAGAGAAAAAGAAACACGCAGAGGGATATGAAGATGCAAGGGCGAGTAAATGATAACAGAAGTTTTATTTTTGGGATGATGTATTTCCTTTAAGCAATGATTTAGTGAAGTAAGAAATAAAATGACATAAATGCTTCTCAATGGAGTGATGTGATGTAAGACTGAATTGTGTACAGGCACACAGTCTTTTTAGGAGGCACTGCAGCAGGGAAAGCAATGATGTAATGCCCATAAGGGGGCTTGGTCACCCCCTTTTTCTCTCTTCCTTCTGTGGCGGGGTAAGAAAGACTCCAGCGAGAGAGAGAGAAACAGAGAAATGGATGCTGGCTGACAATGTCCCATCCTTATGTGGGGGTAGAGAGGATGTGGGGATGATCGAGAGCAACAATGAAGTGGATGTCATATCAAAGCAAACATGTCTGCTTACCAGGACCTGGCCTGATGGCCCTGGCTGTTTGTTTCCCTGTCGGAACCAAATTAATACTGACGCACAAGTCTTGTTGAAAAACAGCACTGCTTACTGTATCTATGGTTCAGTTTTGTAAGCTTGGATTTTTTGAGGAATACAAAAGAAGACATTTAGCAATGCAATGACGTATATCAAGCTTCCAAACACCATGAAATACCCAAGCACTTAATAGGTATTTAGTAAATACCACAATTTGGGCAATAATGAGATTTTTAAACTTGACAGTGGATCATTGTTGGCTCTGGTGGCATGGGGCGGTGTGGTCTCACGGGTAAATCTTAGCAGTGGTAACTGTAAGTATGTTCATAAGGATCTTTAATAAAAATCAGATAGCTCCGCTACTCCTATTATATGTATTGACCGAAAACAAGTAAAAGTGATAAATGTCAGTTTATTGAACGTGTGAAACATCCAGAAGGACCTTTTTTAAGAAATTTGTTGTCGAGAATATTTTTAACGTACAGTTAGTACAAATAAGTACAGATTATGAACCATTATTTGGGGGTACAGAATACTACATACTTTAAATCATATTTACACATGACTTCCCATGTTCTTCTGATTTGCAAACAACTGTAGATGACAATGTCATAAATATTGTCCCTGGTTTGTTAGCAAATAATTATGCTTGGAAATAAAGCCGCAGACAATATTCTCAAAGCCCGCATCTGCCAGACAGATATTGGGATCTTGACAATCTATAATTAGGACATTAGAAAGGCCCAAAGCTCAGATAATTTAACAGTATAATGAAAGAAAAATCATAAATCCATCCCCTGAGATTTTAATAGAATTATTAAAAGAATGTAGATGAGATGTCTGAGTTTATGAAAGTTTAAAATTGATGTGGTGATATGGTATATTTATCACTATTGCAATGTTATGACTACTGAGGTGTATGTGTTCTTTTAAGCCACTTTTAGAAAATACAAATGAAGAGTTTGGTTCCAAAACGCGATAAACTTTTGTTTTTAATTAGTTACTGCCAAAATCAGTATTGTATCAGGTCAGTATTAAAAAGTCAATTCTTAATTTTAAGCAAAATCTGATATCCGCTGTGTTATTCTGTCATACCTTTTTCCAAAAAAGGCGATAGACCCCTGTCCTCCTTCTCTGCAGAATGCAATAAATCCACGCATTGTAAACAACAATGGCAGCACTTTGTGTACACACAGTTTTCCTCATCTACTTTGTACTGTGTGATCAACAAACAAACAAAAACAAAATAATACTTTTGATGGCATTGATAAACCTGTGGTGATTTTCTGTGGCGGGAAAGAAACGTAAGCTATTAAAATCTAATAATTTACATGAGAGGCACTTGAGAGAAGGAAAAATGTCGGCTGTGGCTTTTTCTCACACGACAGCATCAAGCTTCTGTCATGCTAACACATTGAACCCAGGAGATCTTATGAAAACTTTCCATTATTTTACTCGAAGTCAACGAAAATCGAGCAGGACCAAAATATTTTACAGCTGATCGCTGTCAAAAAAGTTCAGCGATGATGTCCCAAGGATGACAGCTGCAATGACAATGCATTACTTATTATGACAAAGTAAGTGTATTGATTAATGTTTTTTTTAATAAGTGAAGAGTTTCGTTGCAAAATGAGATAAATCCATTTTTTACATTTTTGACAAAACATGTTTATTATTATGTTATCATGTTATTATTTTGTTTTATGGTGCTACTTAGCTGTATTTTTTAAGTTATGAAGTTTTAAATTAAAACAAACCAACTGCAGTTGAAATTAATTGGAATGCACAACCAAAAAACGAGATTTCTGAACAATAAAAAAAACGGTGGTTATCGCGTTTTGCAACGAAACTCTTCAAGTATATACCACTAGTTAACTAAATTAATATACAAAGGCAAAGATGAATGCACATTATATATTGATTCAATAGATTTATAGCATTTTGAAAAAAAACCTTGTCATGCATTTATTGCATTTTGCGGAAAAAATAATCAGTTTTTATAATAAGTCTTTGAAAATCTAATTATGGATTTCAATTTTTTATGTTATTATAACCTAAAGATGGTATGTAAAAGTTTGAAACAGAAAATAGTGGTTTTCATCTTGTCACTTTCTTGGTAAAGAAAACGTTTTATCCAAATTAGTCAAAATGGATTTATTGCGCTTTGGAACCAAACTCTGCAAATATATATATTTTTTTCTGTATCTTAAAAGTATATAAGTTCCATTTGTGGTTGCTAAATTGCATTTCTAGAAACTGCTAACGAAGTCTTCAAGTATTATACATTTTCCTACCCAGTCTCATGAGGTTTCGTGATATAGTCACATCATTTTTTAATTCTTTATTCGTGATATTATCACGAATTTGCGTTTTTTTTGTGATCGTATAACGAATACCTGTTTTTGTGTGATTATCACGTATTGGTTACTCAACTGCTTTTTCCTATTTTTAAACCATTGTTGCTTCGGTGTAGGGTTAGATTTGGTGCTTGCATTAGAATGTCACTTTATATATTGGTTTATACTATTTTTCTGATTTATTTTTTATATATCGCCTGGCGTTAGGGTTAGAGTTTGGTTTGGGTAGGGATGTCATTTTATGTAAATCTAACCCTAAACCGATGCGACAATGGTAAGAAAATAGGACAAAACAGTTGAGTAACCAATATTTGATAATCACACGAAAACAGGAATTTGTTGTACGATCACAAAAAACACGGAAATTCGTAATAATATCACAAAAATACAATAAAAAATTTTCGTGAGACTGGGCTGCATTTTCTCTGCTAGAAGTTACATTTTTGTAAAACTGTAAACTTCAGACAAATAACCCTTTTTGAAGAGTAGAAAAGGAGAGAGTAAAAGAGAGAGAGAATACAGTAATGAAACACAGCACACGTTCCATACTACATAATGTCGATCACAGTGCTTGCTGGGGTGAGATAGCAGTTCAGAAGAAGCATATTTAAGCCATCTGCCAGTCTTCCTGTTGTAAACATACTGTAAATATCCGCTTTCATGAAACATTTAGCCTTACCATCATGTGTTTTCACTATGACTTCTGGACTTCTCAGTTCTTTGAATTATGTACTTCATTTGGAGGTTTTCCAAAGCTATTGTACTTTGTGTCTTTTTTTTGGGTTGGATAGTCAGTTTAGTCGAGGGAGAGACAGGGCTATTTTAGACACTGCTTGCTCTGAAAATCACATAATGACATCCTGAAAAGAAAGCGAAATAGCCACACCAGAGCCTGTGGTTCAGAACAGCACAGGGCCCACCCTCATCCTTCTCCATGCTTTCTTCCCCCGCCTTTAGTGCTTGGCATGAAGGGTCCAAAATGAACACTTACCAAGCACTTAAAAGGCTTTGGTAAGTAAACAAAACCAGCTTCCAATGACATAATTAGGGATTGCATTATAATACACGGTAGAAGTTAAATTTTATGTAAATTGGAAAAACATACACCTGCTGATGTAAGTGATGGAGTGATTCAAATACATAAACAAGCTTGTTTATGGCTCAGTTGCATAAAACAGTAGGTTTTTGACTTGGGGAAAAACTATTCTTATCTTTGTAGAATTCATAACTACAAGCTTTAGTCTCTGAAATGTATTACATACTTAGTTTCTACCACTTTACTGGTGTGACATCATTTAAAAACACCACTGGCTTCTGGTTACACTTAAATAAATGTTGGTAATATGTTAGTGTGTTTTGAGTTTGTGTGTGTGTGTGTGTGTGTGTGTGTGTGTGTGTGTGTGTGTGTGTGTGTGTGTGTTAGGAGTGCATCGAATCCCATCTGCTGCAGCAGTATGTTAGTTCTGGTACCGGGACCCGCGCAGGGCTCTGTGTGCCTGCGAGGGTGTATTGCTTTGTAATGTTTGAGTTCTCTGTGTGAACATGCCGCAGAGTGCCCTCATGTTCATGCATTGTGAGTCATACTATCTGGTGGCAAAGAGAAAAACGTGGTGTTTTCCACCTCATATCCCCTGCAGCCGAAAACAAAGTGTTAAAGATGCTGCTTATATGTGGCCCTTCAAAACAATGAATGGAAAGGAAGTAAGAGAGCAATAAAAAAAGGAAACAAGAATGGAAAAGACAGACAGACAGACAGAGATATACAGCATTAATGGATGGATGGATGGATGGATGGATGGATGGATGGATGGATGGATGGATGGATGGATGGATGGATGGATGGATGGATGGATGGATGGATGGATGGATGGATGGATGGATGGATGGATGGATAGATAGATAGATAGATAGATAGATAGATAGATAGATAGATAGATAGATAGATAGATAGATAGATAGATAGATAGATAGATAGATAGATAGATAGATAGATAGATAGATAGATAGATAGATAGATAGATGAATAGACAGAAATACAGCATGGATGGATGGATGGATAGCAGAGATGGGTGACTGCACAGATAGATAGCACAGATAGCACAAACAGACATACAGACAGATCCATGGATGATGGATGGATAGATGAATAGACAGACTGACAGAAATGCAGCATGGATGTATGGATAAATGAATAGATGGACAGACAGACAGCTTGGATGGATGAATGGATGGATGGATAGCATAAATAGATGACTGCACAGATATATAGCATAGATAGCACAAATAGACATACAGACAGATACCATCACTACAGACAGACAGACAGACAGCATAGACAGATTGATGGATGATGATGGATGGATAAATGGATAGATTTATAGACAGACAGACAGAAATACAGGACGGAAGGACAGACAGCTTGGATGACAGAGAGACAGACAGCTTGAATGGATAGATGGATAAATAGTATAGATCGATAGCAGATATAGATGACTGCACAGATAGATAGCACAAACAAATGGATGGATGGATGAATAGACAGACAGACAGAAATACAGCATGGATGGATGGATAAATGAATGGATGGACCGACAGACAGACAGACAGATAGCTTGGATGGATGGATAGCATAGATAGAGAGCATAAATAGATGGATAACAGAGATAGATGACTTCACAGATAGATAGCATAGATAGCACAAACAAATGGATGGATGGATAAATAACTAAATACACACACACACACACACACACACACACACACACACACACACACACACACACACACACACACACACACACACACACAGAAATACAGAAATACTGCATGGATAGATGAATGGATAAATGAATAGATGGACAGACAGACAGACAGACAGATAGATGGATGGATGGATGGATGGATGGATGGATGGATAGCATAGATGGAGAGCATAAAGAGATGGATAGAGATAGTTGACCTTACAGATAGATAACATAGACACCACAAACAAATGGATGGATAGATAAATAGACAGACAGAAATACAGCATGGATGGATGGATGGATAGATAGATAGATAGATAGATAGATAGATAGATAGATAGATAGATAGATAGATAGATAGATAGATAGATAGATAGATAGATAGATAGATAGATAGATAGATAGATAGATAGATAGATAGCATAGATAGCATAGATAGATAGCATAGATAGCACAAACAAATGGATGGATGGATGGATGGATGGATGGATAAATAAATAGACAGACAGACAGACAGAAATACAGCATGGATGGGTAGATGGATAAATGAATAGATGGCCAGACAGACATACAGACAGACAGATAGACAGATAGCTTGGATGCATGGATGGAGGAATGGATAGCATAGATGGAGAGCATAAAAGATGTATAGCAGAGATAGATGACTTCACAGATAGATAGCATAGATACCACAAACAAATTGATGGATGGATGGATAAATAAATAGACAGACAGAAATACAGCATGCATGGATGGATGGATGGATAAATGCATAGATGGACAGACAGACAGATAGCTTGGATGGATGGATAGCATAGATGGAGAGCATAACTAGATGGATAGCAGAGATAGATGACTTCATAGACAGTGTTGGGCAAGTTACTTCCAAAGTGTAATACATTATATATTACAAATTACTGTCATTTGAAAGTAATTAGTTACATTACAATATTACTGTCTCTGAACTGTAATGAGTTACACTACTTTTGCATTACTTTTGAGTTACTTTCATCAAAAGAACAGAAGTATGACTAAGCATTATAAAATGTTAAAATGTAGTTTATTGATGCTTATAAATCTAGAAGTTATGTGTTGGCCCTCGAGCTTTGAATAGGCAAAGTGAAGATTTATGGCAAAATACAGTAACAATCACTGTCAGAATCAAAAACATAGACAAATGATCTGGTAAAAGTCTGGTAAATTATGGTACACATACCAAACACAATAGAGCCCACTATAATGCAACCTATAGCCTAATAACATGGCAAGACACGCAACCTCTTTTCATTTCATCACTCTTAATTCAGATTCACAGCACAAACCTGGCATGCACTGGATTGACACAAATTATCAAAAAGTGCTATTGGAGGATCAGGCCTCAAGGAATACAGCTAAATTCAGTACAATATAAGGATAACATGTAGGCTAACATATAATTGCTTAATCAAACACAGACAAACAGAGGACCACTGCTTTTGCCAAACAATGAATATAGGCTCCCATACAAAGGCTGGTAAAACTTTAAACAGTGATGTTTAAATGTACTAAATTATATTTAGATAACCATGTTTAAGTCTTCACTAATGTTATGTTGTAGTTTAGGTTGCTGTTTGTAATAAAACTGTAGATAGCATAGGAATAGCCTAGCACTGTAATCATAGCAAAGCTTACCTTGTCATTGCTGGTGTTATATGGATTTTACTGGCAACATTTGTAAAAGTCTCTTTACTTCTGAGGTTCCAGCAGCACAGGAGACCGATAGAAACTTTCTGTTGCTTTTACTTAGTGCTCTTATTCGCAAAATTATGCGTGTGCGGCGCTACCGGACCTGATTGCGACCACTTTAGTCAATGCTTACGGCCGCGGACTTCTACATGTCTATATTTGACGCGCACCGCGTCCAAATCGCATTTCAAATACAAAGTTAAAGTAAAAATTAACATGTTGCATACAGCACGTGGAAACAGACATACGCTGCGTCTCAAACCGCCTACTTCCATACTATATAGTAGGCAAAGAGTACGAGAAGTAGTGATTTTCGCCCACTATATAGTATAGAAGTATGCGGTTTGGGACGCAGCCATAACTATTACACGCAGCTTTTTCATGTGTGGATGCTGGTCGCGCGCATTGGTCAAAAATAAAAAAATTTAAATAACACAGTCTAATTTTGAAATGCATTGTTGTAACGCGCTCGTTACTAAGACTGTAACGAGTAAAATATTACCAAAATTTTATTAGTAATGCGTTATATTACTGCGTTACAGCAAAAACTAATATATTACTGTAATATATTATATTTTGTAATGCGTTACTCCCAACACTGTAGATAACATAGATAGCACAAACAAATGGTTGGATAGATAAATAAATAGACAGACAGACGGACAGACAGAAATACAGCATGGATGGATGGATAAATGAATAGATGGCCAGACAGAGAGACATATAGCTTGGATGGATGGGTAGCATAGATGGAGAGCATAAAAGATGTATAGCAGAGATAGATGACTTTATAGATAGATAGCATATACCACAAACAAATGGATGGATGGATGAATAGACAGACAGACAGAGAGACAGACAGACAGACAGACAGACAGACAGACAGACAGACAGACAGACAGACAGACAGACAGACAGACAGAAATACAACATGGATGGATGGATAAATGAATAGATGGACAGACAGACAGACAGACAGACAGACAGACGGACAGACAGATAGCTTGGATGGATGGATAGCATAGATGGGAGCATAAATAGATGGATAGCAGAGATAGATGACTTCATAGATAGATAACATAGATAGCACAAACAAATGGGTTGGATAGATAAATAAATAGACAGACAGACAGACAGACAGAAATACAGCATGGATGGATGGATAAATGAATAGATGGCCAGACAAAGAGACAGATAGCTTGGATGGATGGATAGCATAGATGGAGAGCATAAAAGATGTATAGCAGAGATAGATGACTTTATAGATAGATAGCATATACCACAAACAAATGGATGGATGGATGAATATACAGACAGACAGACAGACAGACAGCATGGATGGATGGATAAATGAATAGATGGAGGGACAGACAGACAGACAGACAGACATATAGCTTGGATGGATGGATAGCATAGATGGAGAGCATAAAAGATGTATAGCAGAGATAGATGACTGCACAGATAGATAGCACAAACAAATGGATGGATGGATGGATGGATAAAGACAGACAGACAGAAATACAGCATGGATGGATGGATGGATGGATGGATAAATGAATAGATGGACAGACAGACAGACAGACAGACAGACAGACAGACAGACAGATAGCTTGGATGAATGGATAGTATAGATGGAGACCAAAAAGATGGATAGCAGAGATAGATGACTGCACAGATAGATAGCACAAACAATCTATAGTACAGACAGATACCATCACTATAAACAGACAGACAGAAAGAGACACAAAATGGATGGATGGCAGGATAGATGAATGTATGGATAGATAAATAAATAGATAGATGGACAGACAGACAGCAGTATAGATAGATGGATGGATAAATAGATAGGATAGATGGAGAGCATAAATAGATGGATAACAGAGATAGATGACAGCACAGATACCGTAGATAGCACAAATAGACATAATAAGACAGAGACCATCACTACAGATAGATATTAAAGCATTGTCTTCGCACATGTAGCCTACTGTTAAAATATTTGGCTTAGATGCACTGTAAGTCACTTTGGATAAAACCATCTGCCAAATGCATCAATTTAAATGTAATGTATTGTACACCAGCAGTGGATGTTTCAGTCTTTTCCTTTAGTCTTTTCTGAATTGTCTTCTGCCAGACACCTTTCTGTCTCTAACACACACTCCTAAAATCCAGTGGGAATACTAAATGGTTCAGGTTTATCTGGAACCAAAGCTACAGTCATCAGGGCATTATACTCCATAATAAAGACATTTAATAGTGTGAATGGAGATGAGCGAGGTGACAGGTGAGGCAGAGAGCCGCTGTCATAGGCTGATAAGCTCTTTATTTAGTCCAGGACTGTGGTTATGCTCTCCGTTGCCTTGATCAAAGACATTACAGAATGCGTCCATGTTGCAGTGAATATCTACAGTATGTCAGGTCTTCTTTTTATATCTGTGAAGTGTGTGAAAGAGATAAAGACTTGCTGCCTTTCTACTGCCTATAATGGAAAATAATAAAGTGTGGTATGAGGTATAATGAAATACTAATGATTAAATATCTTTTGCAGCCAATTTACAAAGTTGTCCCAATGGTTTACATAAACCTTTTACATATAACTAATTTACTTGGATGATGTTAAACAAGTGCAATTTTACCAGAAGGAACCGCACCTCATTGCTTTTCGACATTTTTTTAATAATATGATGTCTCTTCTTCGAGGGGCTCATGGGATAGTAAAGTGTCTACCAAATGCACACTTCAAAATCTAGCTGGAAGTAGTAGGTCACCTGGGTAGGTCATCTGCCTACTATGTATGGACATACTACTTGCATACTAATTTTTGCCTACTATATAATATGGAGGAAGGTGATTTTGGATGCATTTGGCTGTTTTGATTGGTTAGGCTGTTTTTGACATACCTGGCAACCACAGTAGACAGCTCATAAAGTTTAAAAATGGAGCCAAAGAGGGAGAGAATTCATATTCATATTGTGTACACAGTGTGTGATCGGTGCAATGTGTGTGGTAATGAAGACCTGTCTATCTGTTATGTGTGTGTGTGTGTCATCCGCTGATTATCTTGGTCGTGATCTCATTACAGAACAAATGAACTCATTCTGTGCTTTAGTAACACATATTTCCATCTGTTTTTCCTAACACATTCATAAAGTGACTGGCTGATATACTTTACATAATCCTGATATAAAAGGTTAAAAATGTTTAATGTGAGAAGTAAAATGCTTAAATAACCACCTAAATATTTTAATATAAAAATGCTTATTAAAGGGGCCATGGCACAAGACTTTTTTTAAGATGTCAAATAAATCTTTGGTGTCCCCAGAGCACATACGTGAATTTTTAGCACAAAATACCATATAAATAATTTATTATAGCATGTTAAAATTGCCACTTTGTAGGTGTGTGCAAAAATGTGCTGTTTTGTGTGTGTCCTTTAAAGTGCAAATGAGCTGATGAAATTCAAACACTGATCACAATGATGTTGGTTTGTTGCAATTAAAACTCAATTGTGCTTTTCTCTGCACTAAATGTCAATGCTGTGGTTGTATAGTGCAGATTAAGGGGTGGTATTATTATAATAAGAGCTCCTTATGACATCATAAGGAGAGACGAATTTCAACGACCTATTTTTTTCATGTGCTTGTAGAGAATGGTTTACCAAAACTAAGTTAATGGGTTGATCTTTTTCACATTTTCTAGGTTGATAGAAGCGCTGGGGACCCAATCATAGCACTTAAACATGGAAAAAGTCAGATTTTCATGCCATAGCCCCTTTAATGAATACTATTTTTGTCATTGCTTTATGAAATTATTTAATGGGTAAGCTAATGTTTCGCCTCTATGTTTGCAGGTGTTTGTTGCACTGATTTCGTCTGAGAGACTCGTCTGGGCTCTGAACCCTCCTCCTAAACACACCACCAATCATCACTGGAGTCAAACACTGCCTACACAGGTAACTGCCAATCCCTCCAGCATATATGCAGAATGACCAAATACATTTGTCTTTCACATTGAAATTTGCATATGACACATCAAAGTACAGCAAGAATGATTCGACAACAGAGCAATTTGCTCTCAAATCGCTCTCATGGTACCTTACCGTGGGTTCACACCAGTCGCGTTTGACTCGTCAAATTCGCGTCTACTGCGTCTAGTTTCCCGCTTGAACATTTTGAGTTTACTCAATGAAATTCTAGTCATCGGGACATTCACGCGGAAATTGGCATCATGGTAGGGGCTTCTGCGATTCCGCTCGCTTCCTGTAATCATGTCACTACTAGAGCAAGCTCCTGATTGGTGCGTTTTTCCGTCAAAGTTCAAATTTTTCAAGTTACCTTACCCTGTCAACCTTATCCTGCAGTGTATTACAGGCTTAAGGGGTTGTTTCTAGGTTTTTAAGTTGGGTAAGAGTGGAAATACGGATTGCCGGAAAAACTCTTCATTGGCAGGGAAGCGAATGAGTTCATTTGTTCGGTAAGTTCATTTGTTCGGAAGAATTTTTCTGGCAATCCGTATTTCCACTCTTACCCAACTTATAAAACCCAGAAACAACCCCTTAAGCCTGTAATACACTGCAGGATTTTTGCACTCCTATAAGATCTTTACCTTATCACACAGTATGACATGGATAATTTAAACTTGGATATGATAAGCTTGTAGACTGTACAATGATGACACGGAGGCTTCGATGGCTGCGTCACACGTTAGTGCAATGTCACCAGCACACGCTAGTGGTAAACAAATACCAGTACGTAGGTCTGTCAGAAAACTATCGTAGGCTATCTTTGGACACAAGACCGGGAAAATGGTCTTTGAACCTCTTTCAATGTACGACATAGGACCACCGATGAAATCGTGCAGTGTATCCCGGGCAAACAGAAAGAATTTGTGTATGTTTTGGTCATCGCTCTGTATCTGATCTCTATTAAAGTCCTTCACAAAAATGCAATTATCTCAGCTTTTTGATCTAAATTTGGTATTTTGAAAGAAACCTACCAATATTTGAAAGGTGATATAAAGAGAACAAATGAAGGTAAGATGAAACAGCTGGCATTGACTGGCAACTTTTTTTAAAAGCGCTGGCGGGGAAGAGTTAAACATATTACAATCCAAATTGATAATTTTTTTATTTTTGTGTAAATTTACTCACTTTATATCAAACACCATACATATGTAACCCTGTACAACAAAACGAGTCATAAGTAGCTCGGGTGTGTTTGTAGCAATAGCCAACAATATGGGTCATTGTACTGTATGGGTCAAAATTATAAAAACATTATACCAAAAAATGATTGATCATTAGTAATATGTGTTGCTAAGGACTTCATTATTTAAACAACTTTAAAGGGGATTTTCTTATATTTAGATTTCTCTGCATCCTCAGATTTTAGATTTTCAAATAATTATATCTCAGCCAAATATTGTCCTATCCTAACAAATCATGTATCAATATAAAGCTTTATTTCTACAGCTTTCAGGCGATGTATAAATCCCAATTTCAGAAAATGGACCCTTATGACTGGTTTTGTGGTTCAGGGTCACGTATAGTTCATCTGTGGATTTTCAAAACCATTTGTGTTTTTTTATGTATGTTTTTAAATCTCCGTTTGTGCATTTGGGAATCTGAAACGATTGTAACCCTATGAGAGAATGCTTTTAGCCGTGTCTCTGGAAAAGCAGGAGCTGTGAGTGGGCTGAGAGGGTGGAGGAGAGCTCTTCAAGCTGCGAATGAGCGTGACGCACGCCCTCGAAATACCAAAACAAAAGCCAGCTAATAAGCAACACTGTGCCTTTCTCGCTGTCTTTGTGTTTTTATCCATAGCTTCAGCAGACAAGCTTTTTATTATCTCACTCTTGCTTTCGATGCACGTTGGGTTGTGAGGGCTGTGATGTCTCCTACGTTTGGTCTAATGAATGTTTACATGTTAACGTTGATGGGTAGGACGCAGGTTGGTGGGTCGATCTTCCCACGAGCGCCCACACAGAAAGGCGTGAAAGAGATGAGATTCATGTCTCTGTTTTGACTCCTTTGATGAAAGCGTGCAGCTGTTGATTTCATACATGCTTAAGTGTTTATGTACTTGTAAAGATATGCATGCAGAATGGATGTTGCTAATCTTCACCAGCACAAAAAAGATTATTAGGTGCCAAATCTCTTCATATTTTCAATTAAGACACCGGTGCTGCTGACTAAAGTTATGAGTCAGTCATGAGTCACACATTATTTCAATGTATAGCCTATATTTCAGCAATGTTGTGTGTGTATGCAGATGAGCAAATAATATGGCATCCATACAGCACATAACTCGATAACCTTCGCTAGCGTATATGCCGCTTTAATAGCTTTGATATATCAGGCCTGTAGGCAGTGTAGATCAGTGTACAATGTCACGACCACACTTATGCAAGCTTGTTTGTGCTGTCTTTAACAGCTGAAGCAGATGCGTAATTCAGCCTAAAGGCTTTAATTACATGTGAAGGATTCTCTAGCAATATTATTTGTATAGCAGATTCAATAGTCCCACAATACAGTAGGACCTTTGCAAGTTCCCACAGCAAAAAATAATGACTTTCAAATATAGCAGGAAGCCAGAAGAAAAACAAACTAATGAGACGCCGATAAACACTTGTTACTCTCCTATGATGAGCTGTGGTGTCTACTGTACAGTTTAACTAGGTGAGTGATGCCTAACCTGGGACGAAAAGCTCAATTAAGGATTGTAAATGGAATTGCAAGCAGAAAATCAGACATAATTTGGGCTGACGGACACTAATGGTACACTCACTGTCAGAAAAAATTGTCAAAAATGGTCTAAAGCTGTACCCTTTTATAAAGGTCCTAATGTAGGACAATTTTGTACACTCTCAGAAATAAAGGTACAAAAGTTGTCACTGGGACAGTACCCTACACCAGTGGTTCTCAAACCATTTCCGCGTGCGGCCCCCTCTTCTGTACGGTGCATTCTTTTGCGGCCCCCCCAAAGAAAATTTATTACAAAAAACTGACCAAATTTTACATTTTAATTAAGCAAAACATATTAAATTATACAAAGTAGTGCTGTTGGTTAGTAGCCTTATTTTTTTAGGTTTAATTACACAGAATTCATGATAAATTAATGTATTTTATAAAATGACATAAAACTGGGGCCCCCTGGCAACATCTCGCGGACCCCGTTTGAGAACCACTGCCCTACACCTTTGTACCCAAAAAGTGCTTATTAGTACTTCAAAGGTACATATTGGCAGTTCAAAGATACATATTTGTACCTAAATGGTACATATTATGACCTTTTTTAAAGGGTACTACCCCAGTGGCAGCTTTGTACCTTTATTTTTGACAGTGTATACATTTGTATAAACAAAGGTTATGTATACATTTGGTGCCAATATATACCTTTTGAGGTATCAATATGCACTTTTTTGTACAAGTATTTACCTCTGAGGCACTAATATGAACTCTTTAGGTGCAAAGGTACTTTTCGAAAGGATACTACCCCAATGACAGCTTTTTTTCTGACAGTATAGTCTTTGTGTGTTTTGAAGAAATGATTATTTCCCATTCTTGCTAACTTTTATTAAATTAACATTTTGAGGCAGTTTCCCGGACAGAACTAGGCCTTATAGTTATATTAGGATATTTAAGTATTTTTTACAAATATACTTTACATAAAACAATACTGGTGTGCATTTTTTGACAAAACAATGACACTGATATGTCTTGCATCTTGTCAGTGCAAGGTGTTTTAAAATTAAGGCAACTCAAACATGCATTTTAGTCTGGAACCACGATAAACCCTGTCCAGGAAACCACTCCTAAAATAAATAATTGCATTGACTATAACTCTAAGGCTGCATTTATTGGGTAACATTTTACAATAAAGTTGTATTTGTTTACATTAGTTAATGCATAAGCTACCATGAACAATACTTCTACAGCATTTATTAATCTTAGTTCTTGTTAATTTCAGCATTCACTAATACATATAAAATAAAATAAAAATTCAATGCACAATGAACTAACATGAACAATTGCATTAGTATTAAAGGAATAGTCTACTCATTTTCAATATTAAAATATGTTATTACCTTAACTAAAAATTGTTGATGCATCCCTCTGTCATCTGTGTGCGTGCGCGTGGGCGCTGGAGCGCGCTGCGATGCTTCGATGGCGTTTGGCTTGGCCCCATTCGTTCAATGCTACCATTTGGAGATAAAGTTAGAAGTGACCAAACACATCAACGTTTTTCCTATTTAAGACGAGTAGTTATACGAGCAAGTTTGGTGGTACAAAATAAAACGTAGCGCTTTTCTAAGCGGATTTAAAAGAGGAACTATATTTTATGGCGTAATAGCATTTTTGGAAGTACTTCGACTCGCCTGAAAAGTCCGCTCCCCTTCTCACTCTCATAATGGGAGAGGTAGGGTGTTACTGCGCCGAGTCGAGGTGCTCCCAAAGGTGCTATTACGCCATAAAATATAGTTCCTCTTTTAAGAGGGAGGGTGTTACTGCGCCGAGTCGAAGTACTCCCAAAAGAGCTATTACGCCATAAAATATAGTTCCTCTTTTGAATCAGCTTAGAAAAGCGCTACGTTTTATTTGGTACCACCAAACTTGCTCGTATAACTACTCGTCTTAAATAGGAAAAACGTTGATGCTTAACAGTTTATTAACCTAGGACTAGTCTAATCCCTGTCCGGGAAACCGCCCCTATAAGATATAAAAAGTCTTGTGAAACTTCCCTTTTATTGTACAAACATTAACAACCTTATCGTAAAATGTTACCAAAACAATTACTAAACAACGTTTTGCTCTTGGTTAATATTATTTTGTCTTTCCAAGTGCAATTTGGGACAAAAAGATGTTGAATATACTGTATGCCTGAATCAAAACTCTGGCTTTGAAAGACATGATGTTGTGGCCAAGCCTCTCTACATAATGTAGGAAGATGAGGAATGTCACACAGGATAGCTGAATACCCAGCTTGATCTATTGAGTTTCTCACAGATACTGTGACGCTTTGTGAATTATTCAACAGGAAATGGTACTTCACCTTCATTTTAATAAAACATGCATCACTCTCCACTTCTCTTCCTGTGACATTTATCCAAATAAAACACGCAGGTTTATACTAACTTCTCCCTCTGGGAAATTTGAAAAATCCCATAAACTGTAAACATCTGGTATTTATACACATCTGTCCTATGAAACATCTGATGTTAAAAACTGTACGGAAACTCAGTCCACACCAAACAGACACAGTCCAGTTGCTGTTCGGTCGTTTTTTTGGCACCACACAAGCTAAGCTTTATGTGTGAGTTTGTGCGTGCGTGAGTCAAGAGCTCTGCAATGCAGCTGCAGAGGAGTGAACCAGGTTTCGAGAGAGAGAGAGAGAGAGAGAGAGAGAGAGAGAGAGAGAGAGAGAGAGAGAGAGAGAGAGAGAGAGAGAGAGAGAGAGAGAAAGATTGTGGCAATGGTTAAGATGGTAGTTTAACTAGTAGTTTTTCCTGGTTTTACCTGCCAGCATATTCTGTATTTTGCCCCATGGGATCGGGTTGATGCACTTGACTCCATTTTGCTTTGGATGTACAATGTCACATGCTTAGAAACCGTATTTAGCATTTTTAGCAATAGTTTTGGGATTTTAATGCTTTTGGATTATACTTCCAAACGTCTGCAACCTGTTCTTGCTTGAAAGTCATGAATTAGAAACTGGAAGATTAAAAATGCTTTGAAATGATGTACAAAAGTGTTTCAGCAAAGGTTTAAGAAAGGATTTCTGCTCTTGTATGGGTTCGGATATAATTTGTCATCCAAGCACAATTGCTTTATTCATGCATTCAAATACTGTTTACTGTCTGTATGCACCACGATCAAAGAATTAATTCAAGATGCTCTAGTCAGTCTATTCAGATTTATGATCTATCATAAGTTATTTGAAACTTGAAAATAGAAAGTCCTTAAATGTCAAAGAAAATGTTGATCTTCTATTGTGGGGAACTTAAAGCCATACCCAGCGGGGAGTTCAGACAGACAGTAGAAACAAAATCCCTAAAAACAGTTTTGGGCTCTAACTTCACAGCTTCTGAGATACCCTTAAAGGTTGGAGGGTTTGGATGGGCTGCACATATCACACTGTCAGCTCAGGGCCGTGTGAGGCCCAGGGCCGCTGATGTCTGCCAACTGGCTTTGGTTTACCCAAGGAGAGACTGAGGGTTTTTTGCTTCCTGTTCTGGAAAAAAATAAGGTCAGAGCTGTCACTTCCATCTAGGTTGAAAGAAATGTCTCGCCCGTGTGCCATCTTCTTTCAGCCAATTGGAATGCGCTCATAATAACCACCACACTTGGTCCACCAATCACAGCTGGTACTGTAGGGGCAACAGAGTTTAGTTTTGGCGTGATACCAGATACACCCTGGTTTTCAGCTAGGTGTTGATACAAATGATCCAGTTTATAATGCATTACATTTGTGTTTCCTTAAAGGGGACATTTCACAATACTTTTTTAAGATGTCAAATACATTTTTGGTGTCCCCAGAGTACGTATGAAAATTTTAGCTCAAAATACCCTAATTTATTATGGCATGTTAAAATGGGTGTGAGCAAAAATGTGCTGTTTTTGGGTGTGTCCTTTAAAATGCAAATGAGTTCATCTCTGCACTTAATGGCAGTGTCGTGTTTGGATAGTGCAGATTAAGGGGTGGTATTATCCCCTTTTGACATCACAAGGTGAGACATATTTCAATTACCTATTTTTTCACATGTTGCAGAGAATGGTTTACCCAAACTAAGTTACTGGGTTGATCTTTTTCACATTTCTAGGTTGATACGAGGACTGGGGACCCAGCAATTAAACATGGAAAAAGTCAGATTTTCATGATATATCCTCTTTAACTTGTTTTTAAAGCTAACTGGTTGTAAAATTTTCCCAATAAGATCAGATAACAGTTGAATTTATTTATTTAGTTCTGCTATTGCCAGGTCAAATTCCTCTCTATATATTTTTTATTATAAACCGTGTTGCAAAGCCCCATTTTTGGTTTTGCAGAAAAAGGTGCTATTTTTGTGCGTGTCTCTTAAAAGCTGTTATCTAAACCAAAAACATAAACCGTTTTAATAAGACAATCCCCTTACTGTATTGTCCACAATAAACTGGTGGAATTTCTTATATTAAGTGGCCAAACGTACTCCAGTGACTTTAGTAGTAATACTTGGATTACAGGTCATCTAAGGACGTTTTAAACTCCACAGACCTGTGATTGGCTGAATCTCCACAGGAGACAAGTTGACTTCATGTGGTGCTGATTTCCCACACATTTGAGTTCAGACAGGCAAGATGACGAGCACACTTTGTGTTTCAGCCCTCGGGTTGGGCATGGAGAGATGATTTGGTCCTTTTATCACCCTGTTCTCTCTTGGGTGTCCACTTCATCAAGCATCCGCCCATCTCTTTCTGTCTCCTGCAGAGCATCAATAGCAGAAAATAAACTGGAGTAGGCAGAAAGTCCCAAACAGATGTTGGCGAAGCTTGTTTTCTTATCCCAGCTTTTTTATTGAAATAGACAGCAATTGTTGTGAGTAAACAAATAGCATATGCCTTTTGCTTGATCTTAATTGTGAAATCAGATTTTGTTTAAATGTTAAGAGTTATGTAAATATGTAAGTGTTAGGATTGATCATAGTTTTGACTTTAGTAAAAACTTTTTTTAAGCCAAGTCTCTATACTCTGACTACATCCCTAGACCAAAAAAGTGTAATTTTATAGTCAAATTACCATGTTTAGTTGTATAGTCCTGTGGTCGGTTGCATAAACTTCTAAGACTAGTCTTGAAGTTAGTCATGATTTTTTTTTCTTTAAGACTGATCATAACTGTTTTATAAGTATTTTACATAGAAAGGTAAATTGGTCTACTTTAAATTCAAATAATAAGACTGATTAGCCCTAACTAGTTGCAAGTTAGTCATACTCATTCTTAAGACGCTTAAGTCTTAACTTCAAGGCTATATTTATGCATCCGGCCACTGGTCTATACCAAGGGAACTGGCTCTTGTTATGTCTCTCATTCATTTTTTACATGGTCTTTCTTTTTCTTGTTTTTTTGTACAAATCTGGCGTTAATCATGTGTCCCAGATCCTTAGGGAGCAGTACTTTGGTCCCACCATCAGTATATTTTTACATGGCACATTTTAGAGATGTAACGATTACCGGTTTAATGGTTAACCATGATAAAAATGTCCAACGATTAGTACTGTATTACCGCGTCATTTTTTAATTATCGTTTAACTGTGCCAGTGTCACAGCTTAAAAACCCTTGTCCAGCATCATCCAATTTAAACAATAATGTGAGGCACATTTATTATCATCTGATCCCATGTGTTTGTGATGATAAAGCTTCACTGACTAGATAAAAAAAAATAAAAATCACATTTAGGGAAATCGAGTTGTACTGATATGATGTTTGCTTAATATTTATTAAAGGAAAACACCACCGTTTTCAATATTTTACTACACTCACCTAAAGGATTATTACCTCAACTTAGATGAATTAATACATGCCTATCTTTTTTCAATGCATGCACTTTTAATCTTTGTACAGCACCTCGTGAATGTGTTAGCATTTAGCCTAGCCCCACTCATTCCTATGGCTCCAAACTAAAGTTTTATTTTGCGGCACCATGCTTGCTCATGTACTCAAGTACAACTCGCACAACATTATGGGCTACAACAGCAGAAGACCCTACCGGGTACCACTCATTTCCACTACAAATAGGAAAAAGAGGCTACAATTTGCACAAGCTGACCAAAATTGGACAGTTGAAGACGGGAAAAATCTTGCCTAGTCATGAGTCTCGATTTCTGTTGAGACATTCAGATGGTAGAGTCAGAATTTGGTGTAAACAGAATGAGAATATGGATTCATCATGCCTTGTTACCACTGTGCAGGCTGGTGGTGGTGGTGTAATGGTGTGGGGGATGTTTTCTTAGCACACTTAAGGACCCTTAGTGCCAATTGGGCATTGTTTAAATGCAACAGCCTACCTGAGCATTGTTTCTGACCTTGTCCATCCCTTTATGATCACCATGTACCCATCCTCTGATGGCTACTTTCAGCAGGATAATGCACCATGTCACAAAGCTTAAATCATTTTTAATTGGTTTCTTTAACATGACAATGAGTTCACTGTACTAAAATGGTCCCTACAGTCACCAGATCTCAACCCAATAGAGCATCTTTGGGATGTGGTGGAACGGGAGCTTCGTGCTCTGGATGTGCATCCCACAAATCTCCATCAACTGCAAGATCCTATTCTATCAATATGGGCCAACATTTCTAAAGAATGCTTTCAGCACCTTGTTGAATCAATGCCACATAGAATTAAGGCAGTTCTGAATGCGAAAGGGGGTCAAACACAGTATTAGTATGGTGTTCAACATAGTAAAATATTGAGTGGTGTTTTCCTTTAAAAAACCTTGTCTAGCATCATCCAATTTAAACAATTACATGAGACAAACACATTTATTACCGTCTTACTCGTGTTTTATCTGAACTAGATAAACATTTATCTCACGACCCCAAATGGGCCATGATTAATGTTAACGTTATTTATTTGATGTTTATGCGAACAAAAGTGCACTTACATGTAAATTGTTAAATTTGTTTTCAGCACTTTTTTTACATGTCTAGAAATTGTTTACAAAACCATGATAAGATCGATAACCATGGTGATTTTGGTCACTATAGGTGTGATGTAAAATTTATACACAGTTTCATCTCCAGCACATTTACATCTGCATTTGGAAGTTGCTTTTATCGAAAACTACTTTTATCCAAAACTAACAATCTCCTTATGATCGAAACACTAGCACTACCAACTAAGCTACAAGAACAATTCATATATTACTGGTGGGTAAAATTTGTCTGACTGGCACCGCACTTGGCTCTGCCACAGCACCAACCATACGTTCTGTAGATGAAGATCATCAGTAGCCTGGTGCTCAGATCTGGTACCATGCCCAGTGTTCCACGCTGTCATTGCAGTGCCTTTCCAGACCTCCTCCATCAAGTTAAATGAGTGTTATTGCCACCTCTGCCCACTAGGGGCTGCTGGTGAAATTAAAACTGTTTCTTTGTGGATGTGCTTACTAGATGCCTGCAACTGGTTTAAAAGTGACCTTCAGTGTGTCCAAAATGCTTATAGCATGCAAAAGCGAGAGACTGAGTGACCTGTTTTGTGATTTTCTAGGGGCAGTGCTTGTCCTAAATCGGAAAAATGTGACAAATAAATAAAGTGTCAGTTCTTAATAAATAACTGTAGTCTTTAGGCTACAATGTGTTCTTCAGCTGTACTAAACGTCTTAAAGGACTTTTACACAAACAGTGATTTTGCAAAGCTATTGCTATGACATCATCAAACCTTTGACATTTGTGTTGCTGACACAGCGCTTTACCTACTGAGCTACAGGACCGTGCTGTTTGTAAGCAGACTTCTTCAACCTTTGTTATAGTCTTCATCATATTCTACCATTACTTACCTGCAACTAATACATCAAAATATTTGTTTTCTATGAGGTCCTTAAGTGCCTTTTACAATACCCCAAGAAATGTCACGACTGATATCACAAAATATGTGTTCTGAGAAAGGTGTTCTGACCCCCAATAACACTCAGAAAGGGATTGAGGGATAGAAAGAAATGAGACAGAGAGATAAAAGGAATAGCAGGCAGTGTTCCTTAAGGATTTACTGTCAGTTGGAAAAAATGAGTGCTGGCTGATCATAGCCTTCATCAACAACCATTTCACTGTTCTGAGCACACCAGAGAGACTTTATGAGCAACACTGATGCCATTCAGCAACACCACAGAGCAAATAAGATATCATGGGCGTCTCTGGTGGCCCGAATTGAAGAACTGAGAGAGGCCAGACACTACAAATTAAGAATTACTACCAGCTTAAATTGCTGGTGCTTTGAAGATACCTTTCTTCATTTGTTTCTTCATTATTTATGAAGGGTAAATGCCCTTGTTGTGACATACTGTACATATTTTATCGCCCATGAAACTTGCATAGCCGACAGAAGCTGTTAGCATTTTGTGTAATCCAGGGTTACATTGGAGATAATGTTACTGAAGTCTTATAAAGCAACACTATGTATTGTACTGTATGCTGTTTGTTTAAAAGTTCCCTACAATTACTGTCGTAATAGTATGCAAATCTTTATAAGTTGGTGGTGTTCTGATTAAGAAAGTAATACTGGAATGTGAAAGGAAAAGTCAAGAGGAATGTATTGCATTGTGTAATACATTATGGCAAATGTTATAGGCCATCATGTATTATATGCATACATTAAAAGTATACATACTATATATTATAGGAATACAAAATAATATAGTGCAGTAATGCTCTGTTCCAAATATAGCTTTATTAATTTGTGTATTGGTCCTGTTTCATGGTTACATTGGTGGATGGTGACTATACGCTTGTTAAGTCTGATGTCACATGGCACCATTTCCGGGTCCAAGCAGACCCGGAAATGGCATCTACTGTATAACTGTGTGGTCACCTACTGTATAACTGTGCGTTCACACACGCGGAAGAGGCGGCAAAAACACGCTATTCGCATGTAGTTGGACACTTGAACATTTTGAGTTTACTCGCTTCATTTGCGTATGAATGTCGCACATGAAATTCTAGTAATTCGGGACATACATGGGTAAATTTGCATCATGGGTGGGGCTTATATAGCTCAAATTGAGTAAACTTACCAGATTGTTCGACCTCCTCACTCTTCCAAACAAGATCCTTTTAATTCCTGTAAAAGTACGAAGATGTCTCGTGTAGTGATGATGATGGCCTCCATTGTTGTTTTGTTTTTCTGCCTCCACTCATTGTGGCGCGAAAATCTGCCAAAGTTCAGATTTTCTAACTCACACGGATCACGCGGAAACGCTCAATTTGCACGGACGCGCCATCCGCGCTGCGCCATTCACCCTTACTGTGGGTGCACACCAGACACGAGTTCAACGATTTGCGCGAGTAGATTACATGCAAAGTCAATGCAAAGACGCGTTCAGACGCGTCCTCGCATATGGCGATGCGAATGATGCGATATTGGTGGCGTATTTGCCGCTAAAACACGCGCTATTCGCCTCAAACGCATCTTCGCCCAAGTTGAAAATATACAAGTTGAAAATATTCAACTTGTGCGAAAAATTTGCATGACAGAAAATTAAATCCACATCTGGTGTGAATGCACCATAAAGCACCTATGAAGAAGCATATGGGGGCATATAGCACCACTTATGATTTTACAGAGCACATTATGGTTATACACAGGTGCTATAGGGGCTATATGGCACTTAAAATGGTCCCCCTAAATTATGTGCAGATGACCAGACAGTGGTTCGTCTTTTAAAATATCTGTAAAATCTGTAAAATATTTACCAATCTGGTAATCTAGTAACGCGATGCCCCGTGTTTGGTGTGTACGTAGCATTACCGCGCCACAGGATGCCTATTCGCGTCTTTGCATTGACTTAACAATCACTCGCGCTTGCTGCCTCTTCCGCATCTGGTGTGAATGCACCATAAAGCACCTATGAAGAAGCATATGGGGGCATATAGCACAACCTATGATTCTACAGAGCACAATATGGTTATACACAGGTGCTATAGGGGCTATATGGCACTTAAAATGGTCCCCCTAAATTACGTGCATATGACTAGACAGTGGTTCGTCTTTTAAAATATCTGTAAAATCTGTAAAATATTTACCAATCTGGTAATCAGGTAACGCGATGCCCCGCGTTTGGTGTGTACGTAGCATTACCACGCCACAGGATGCCATTCGCGTCTTTGCATTGACTTAACATGTAAATCACTCGCGCTTGCAGCCTCTTCCGCGTCTGGTGTGAACGTACCATAAAGCACCTATGAAGAAGCATATGGGGGCATATAGCGCCACTTATGATTCTACAGGGCACAATATGGTTATACACAGGTGCTAATAGGGGCTATATGGCACTTAAAATGGTCCCCCTAAATTATGTGCATATGACTAGACAGTGGTTCGTCTTTTAAAATATCTGTAAAATCTGTAAAATATTTACCAATCTGGTAATCAGGTAACGCGATGCCCCGCGTTTGGTGTGTACGTAGCATTACCGCGCCACAGGATGCCTATTCGCGTCTTTGCATTGACTTAACATGTAAATCACTTGCGCTTGCTGCCTCTTCCGCGTCTGGTGTGAACGCACCATAAAGCACCTATGAAGAAGCATATGGGGGCATATAGCACCACTTATGATTCTACAGGGCACAATATGGTTATACACAGGTGCTAATAGGGGCTATATGGCACTTAAAATGGTCCCCCTAAATTACGTGCAGATGACCAGACAGCGGTTCGTCTTTTAAAATATCTGTAAAATCTGTAAAATATTTACCAATCTGGTAATCTAGTAACGCGATGCCCCGAGTTTGGTGTGTACGTAGCATTACCGCGCCACAGGATGCCTATTCGCGTCTTTACATTGACTTAACATGTAAATCACTCGCGCTTGCTGCCTCTTCCGCGTCTGGTGTGAACGCACCATAAAGCACCTATGAAGAAGCATATGGGGGCATATAGCACCACTTATGATTCTACAGGGCACAATATGGTTATACACAGGTGCTAATAGGGGCTATATGGCACTTAAAATGGTCCCCCTAAATTACGTGCAGATGACCAGACAGCGGTTCGTCTTTTAAAATATCTGTAAAATCTGTAAAATATTTACCAATCTGGTAATCTAGTAACGCGATGCCCCGAGTTTGGTGTGTACGTAGCATTACCGCGCCACAGGATGCCTATTCGCGTCTTTACATTGACTTAACATGTAAATCACTCGCGCTTGCTGCCTCTTCCGCGTCTGGTGTGAACGCACCATAAAGCACCTATGAAGAAGCATATGGGGGCATATAGCACCACTTATGATTCTACAGAGCACAATATGGTTATAAACAGGTGCTATAGGGGCTATATGGCACTTAAAATGGTCCCCCTAAATTACGTGCAGATGACCAGACAGCGGTTCGTCTTTTAAAAATCTGTAAAATATTTTCATGGATGCCGTGAGCCTAGAGAATGCAGTCTAATCTGTGAATGTATAAAAGATTAGTTTAAATGCATAGTCCTAATTGAAATGAGGCTTGGACCAGGAAACGGTACTTGTTACGTCATAAATTAACAAGCGGATTGAGCATTTTTATTTTTTACTTTTTAGGAGTAAGGAGTGACCCCCTCCTCTCTGGTTCAGATGGCAGACGGTCGGCAACCTGAGGACAGCTCCCCCCAGTGGTCATCTCCGGGAGCCCAGGGCTCATCCTCCCCAGGTGGACATGGAGAGAATGGCTTCTCCTATAGGGCTTGCCAGCCAGGTGGTGCCCACGCTGGTTCTGCCTCCTCCTACACCAAAGAGAACGGCTTCAACGGAGACTTTACCTCTGGACACGCTGTGACTGCGGGTAAGAACTAGCAAATGGTGTTTGGCACTTTTATTGAATGAATAGCAGTAAAACTTCCACTGGTGTAATTGCTTTTCATTGTCTGGGATTGTTTACTTTTGCTCCAGTGGCTTTCTGTACTTTCATTTCCAAAAACTTTATTTTCATATGCTGACTTTACTGGGAGGATAGACGTCAAGAAGTCTTGTCTATCCTGAAATAAGTGCTGCCCGCACACACATAAAGAGGTGTTCTGATTGATTCAGTACTCTCAGAAATAAAGGTACAAAAGTTGTCACGGGGACAGTACCCTTTCAAAAAGGTACACCTTTGTACCCAAAGAGTGCATATGAGTACTTCAAAAGGTACATATTGGCAGTTCAAAGATACTTTTACCTAAATGGTACATATTAGGACCTTTTTTAAAGGGTACTGCCCCAGTGACAGCTTTGTACCTTTATTTTTGACAGTGTATATACTGTAATACAACCAGCACAGTTGTGTTTTTATGTGCTGGTTTAGCGAAGAGTGTGCTGAAATAGCTTAACAAGCAATTTTGCATTTAAAAGATGTCTCATAGCCGTCCAAACATAGCACAGATATCTAAAATTTGACCTGTCAGTGAATATTTGATAGACAGCTAACCATAGCACAAAATAAATGATGTAAAATATAAAGACTACTTGCATATTACCCAGCTCCAGCAGGAATGGAGCGCCCCGTGCTTCATTTTGTACGACAGCTATTAATGTGAATGAATTAACCAAGAGTGAACAATTATCTCTCGTTCTTTCCATTGCAATAATAAACGAGGGTTAATAACAGACCGTGTTACGATTTTAAAAGTCAGCCGTGTCGTACATTTGCAAGCTTATCTCCGAAACGGTATCATCTTGTTTTCGATACTAGACTCTCTGACATGTGGAAGTTCAGCCTGAGCGGCTCTGTCTGGGTATGTACGAGGCCTCAGGGGTTTATTAGGAAGAAAATGAGGTGGTGCTTTTCTCGTGTCAGCAAAAAAATGTAAAAGGAAAGATTGTAGGGATGCTGAACTAAGGTCTGGCAGAGGAAATTGTAGGGCAGCAGCTGCCATGGCAACCCTGTGATAGCGAGAGATGCTGCCGTGTGCCCTGCTCACAGGGAGGGAGAGGTGCTGTTAATTACCACTTTAATGATGGACCTTAACTGCCTATTACAGAGAGGCAAACAATACCAGTGGTGCTGTACATTTGTATGGGTATAAGAACATGCTTGAGCTTGACTACAGCAAATATAGATGGCAAATTTCACAAAAATTGCCAGACTCATGTAGTATAGTATGTTACCCCAAAATTAAAAGTCAAAAAATGTCAAGTTTTTTTTCCTGTTATGCCCATTAGATTTCCTAATTTTTTATGACAAATATGCCTACCCCATTCCACATTTTGCTATAACATAGATACAAATGAATGTATTTTAAAGCAACACTATGTAGTTTCCATGTAAAAATGACTTACAGCTCCCCCATGTGGTTGAAAAGCGTAACAGTGTCTGCTATCAGACACTCTTCTGCAGGCAGGGGGAGGGGCGGGGCTGTGTGCTCTACCCTCCACTGCCACTTTCAGAGTGTGCTTGTAGCAGCTAGGAGGCTGCTCAGGTAGCAGCAACAGTAAAATTTGTCCAGTTAAAAGTTGTTCTATCACTAAAATAATTTTAGAGACATTATTTAAAGGGAAAAAAACTACATAGTGTTGCTTTAACACTCTGGGGTCGGCTGCGGCGCGGGCGCCGCCAACTCTTTATTTTTCAATCACTCCGTAAAGAGACTTGGATAACTCTGCTGATTTTGGACATACAGATATGATTTATACATCATTTAAAATGTTAAAGTGTCTAGTTTTTTTTCTGTCCACTCCCAATAAAAACAGAATGTTGTGCTTTTCGCAAAATTAAGAAAATAAACATGATGCGCGTTTTGTTCTCTCTCCCTCAGTGAAGCCATTTCAGAAACGCGTCAGAAAATTAACTGTAACTTCACGAATACATGTCATATAAACAAAAGATAAATGTCTACATAATGCTTGGAATGTCAGCTTTTAAATGATGTAAGTGAGATCGAAAACATATATTGTCATTCGGTGTAAACTGCATGAGAAGTAGGAGAGGGACCGTCTTTCTAATGTTACCTGATTATCTGTAATGAGAAGAGATCGCCACGCCCCCGCGCCATTGAAGTGAATGAGCAGAGACATCCATATGCATAACTTTTGCCTCCTGCAGTCAATGGATACGCAATCCAGTCCACAACCCAGTCTCTCCATTCCTTGTTGTTTCATCCGATTGCACCAAAACATGACATCTAAATCCTTATTTACTTGCGTATGTGTGTCAGTATCTCCAGACGCGAGTGTTTTCATTGTTCTTCCGTCAAACATTTCACGCGAGGGGAACACACATAAACAAACACACGAGTCAGGAAACTCGACGCGGTTTTTGGTATTCTTATAAAATACGCGATTGAAAACAGTACAATCCTTATTTACTTGCGTATGTGTGTCACTATCTCCAGACGCGAGTGTTTTTTTTGTCTTCCGTCAAACAGTTCACGCGATGGGAAACGCATGCACAAACACGCGAGTCAGGAAATCGACGCGGTTTTTGGTATTCTTATAAAATACGCGACTGCAAACAGTACAATCCTTATTTAGTTGCGTCTAAGCATATATCTCCGCACAGCACGTTTATTAAACACAGGCTCACGCGCATGTGCACACATAAGTTAATAGGCTTGTTCGACTTAATGCGGCGCCACAAGAACCGGCAGCCGAATGATGTCAGAGTTTCGCGAGAGCGATTTAAAAGCAAACTCTTCCATATGATTTCGCGGATCACTCTCGCGGTAGTTTGACGTCACCCGGCTGTCGATCTTTGCAGCGCCGCATGCACAAGCCGACTGCTTTCATGAGCAACACGTGAGGTAATGGCGGCGGCTGTAAACAAACATTGAGCAAGTTTATCGTGCAAGTTTATCATGCTTGTCCCTTGTTGTGTTTCTACTATAATGATTACAAAAACACAACTAAGAGTCCAAACAACGATAGGCAGTTGTTCTTTTGAGCTTTTTGCTGCACACAAACCCTGTGTCCACTTTGATTAGGCTACTATGGTTTTTAAAAGGTAACTTATAGCCTACATGTGAAATTAATGTAATATATATATATATATATATATATATATATATATATTGTGTGTGTATTTACATTTAAATTGAAAAGTAAACCATCATGGTTTTACTACAGAGAAAGTTACATTCCTGTTGAACATCCCCACAAGGCTCTTGTGGCTCATTATGTCACCCTTTTGTCTCTCAGCTGTCAATCACTGATTATTCAAGAGCTTTCCCGCCTCCACGCATACAGCCTTTCCCAAGCAAAAGTGTCTTAGAAATTGTGAATCAATATCTTGCTTTATGTGAACGAGTAGGCCGAATGATTTTCACATCATTTTGAAGAAAAAACTCTAGACTACTAGATCCTGTTTTGAAAAGTCTTGGGAAAACATGTTTAGAATTAATTTTGTGGACTTATATCAGTGACTTAAAATTTTTGCTTTTTGAAAAACCACGCATAAACATTTTTCTCTCAAAAATACAAACATGTACATACATGTTGATTATATGATATTGTAGCCCAGTTTGTGCTGAACGCAGTGTTATGAGACTTTTGCCATTAATATGTTTTTAAGCAACTGAAAAAAGCACAAATGTCAGTGCATGTCAAAACTTCCCCAGGGCCCTAAAAACCCCTTAGACCCCAGAGGGTTAACTAACAGTAAGAGTATATTTCAGTCATGCAGTTTGTTCCTGGGATGAATTGGATAAGTGCCTATCAGTGCCGGCCATTGACTTCTTTTTTTGAGGGCGCTCGATGCAAAGTTTGTCACAACATGTATGTAGCCCGTCATGCGTGTGGTTCCTTTTTATAAAATATGTGTTCTGCGCGTCGAGAGATCTTGTGTGCATCACGTCTTGTCAAAACAAGTGCCTGCTGCAGACGCGTCTAAAGGGTTTATGATAAAAGAGACGCTCGCGTTTGCCAGATACTCGCATATCCTCATGCGTAATCAGAGTTTACTGTTAACTGTCTTGCATGTATTTTGTGAACGTGAGCGTCTCTTTTATCATAAACGGTTTTGACGCGTGTGCAGCAGGCACCCACCTTGACAAAACACGCTATGCACATGGTTCACATGACGCAACAAACACATATTTTTAAAACGCAAGCAACACACATGACACTTCGAACACTTATTTTGAATCGGTGCCCCTCGGATGAGCAGTCATGAGCCACCACTGGTGCCTATTGAAACCTTGTTTCTCCACATTTGACTACAGAATCTAAGTGCATGTTTATGACATCGACAAAATCTTTTATTTCTCAACTGGGATTTTAATGAGTCATGAAGTAGTAAAGCACATTTTTGAGATAGACTTGTACTGAATGAATCTATATTATTAAGGAAGCAAGAAGGAATGGCACACATCAGCAGAAATGTTCAAATTTAAATATTTAGAGAAAGGGATGGCTACAGAGATGAAGAGAGAGAGAAACACATAACAGGTTATCCTAACATGCACTCTGCTTATAGACATCTGCACATAATCAATCACACATTTGACAGCTCACCTGGCTTCCCGTAGCTGACATAGATGGAAACTGCGGGGTAAATTCAGTAAATGGGACTGCTTTGCTGCACATCGTCTCATTTACTAACCACCTGCAGTCCAGTTACTCTGGCAGTATCTGCATTGCACAAACCCAACAAAGTATTCCAGATGATCTTAGACCGTTTCTCAATCCGAAGGCTGGTCGCATATGTATTATCAAGCCTGGTTTATTTAAGTTAACTGAGCATTACATTTGCGAGTCATAAGTATATTGCAACAATTTACGAGTAACTAAGAGTTACAGTCAGCTTTATAATTGTTAATATACTGAATTGATAAAGTATGCAGCTTAGAAATGCGACCCCTGGAGGCTGTAGCGTTTCGATTTAGAGAACGGTCATAGTATGCTGTGTAATCCACAACCTATGGCAGCGCTCCCAACCGACCTCCAAGATGAGGAACTGTGCTGTGAAAATTATCTTCAGCATTGATTTTATGGCTATGATTACACCGTTACCCGATTTGCGTAATTACTTTAGTGACTCGAATGCTAAAACAACACAAGCAGCATACGAGGAAAATAAAGTTATCAGTGGGTGCAATTAATTATAGTGAATTCCCCTCTGTATCTTTGACTGGGATTTACTCAAGCCATTTTAAAACTTCCTTGCCTTTTTATTTTTTGATTAAATCCCTCGCATTCCAGTAATCTCTGTCCGCTGTATAAATCAGCACAGTTCCCCATCCCCACCATAAATACTTAATACAGCATCAAGTCGGGCAGAACCCACACCAATCTTTGACAGTGAGTGATGGATAAGGAATTCCTAATGCTAACGCTAACCATCATTCAACCAGGGCTGGTTGCATTAGGGTTAGCCTCACTGGAGCGTTTGTCATTAATAAACCTGTCGTGGTATGACTAACCTGTTTTGTGTTTAATAAATCATGCCAGGCAGTTATGTTGTGATATTTTTGTAGTTTTTGTGACATGAGCAAAGACTAGTTTTAAAGAAGACAAGTCGGATAATGTCTCCATTAGGAGCTGTACCCAGGGCATAAAACAACTGAAATCTTTTTAAAGGGGGGGGGGGGGTTCAACAGTATGTCATGCTTTCTGACTTATTAACACAGAGTTGGTTTTCTCATGCTAAACAAATGCAAAGTGTTAAAAAAGCAGTTGGACGTGTTACACAAGTTACGCACTTTGCCAGGATTCGTACAAGTTTCGGAAAGCCCCTTTAGAAAACCATGCCCACACGTCAATCATCGGGAGAGCAAGAACCGAGGAAGCTAAGTTACAGGCATCACTTCACGCGACAGCTTTGTTTTATATCAAACTCAACAATGGCACGAAAGAAGAAGTGTGTTTTTGGATGTAAGGCGAAGAAAGTCAGCATTATGGAAACAATGAATATAGTTTGTTTATCCGAGGTAGCAGTGGAGTTTTGCGTGTGTGTGTGTTTGTTTAATGCTGGATTTCATTGAAAAGTCCCAATCGGGTCATGAGTTGCATGCGGTAAGACTTCTGTGTTATGTTGGAAAAGGCGCATGCATATTATATTAATGACACGAACATGTAGTGAATCATAAGTTATCCAGTCAGTGTTGTATAAAGTGTTGACTCGTGACTCGCTCCACCTGCAGTTCGTAACTCCTCCTTCCGAATTTTTCATACGTTATTGGAAAGAATCTGTAAAGCTAATCTGTCTTTTATAAATCTGATAAAACTAAAGACTCTTCAGAGATATGAAGGATGTAATACTACTCTATAGGTACTCCAGATTAACATCAGATACGCAGAAACAGCGTGTGTTATGGACGCTTTAAAGCGCAATCGGTAACTTTTTGGTTAAAAATGAGTTATTGTGCAGATGCATAAAAAGTCATTTTCCAAAACTAGCTCCTTACCCAGATTCATAACGGTAAGCTAATAATAATGATTTGTATTTCAGCCAGTGGTGGCTCTCACTGGGGCTGTACCCCTTTTTAAAAAGGTCCTAATATGTACCATTAAGGTACAGATATATATACTACCATATTTGCTACCATACCTTTGAGGTTCTAATATGCACTTTTTGGTACCAATATGTACCTCTGAGTTACTATGCTCTCTTTAGGTCCAAATGTGTACTTTATGAAGGGGTCTGCATTTTTTTCTGACATTGTATGAACCTGACTTTCAAATCAGAAGTCAGTCAGATCATTGAAAGTCAGATATAATATGCACAAACATATTATTATCAGTATTTATTTTCCTCTGGGCAGAGAGCGACTTCCACTGTGATAAGCAAAAGTGTTGGCCAGGCTTCTACACAAGAGGGCTCTTCAGACACAAGAGGTGCTAGACTGAGACGCTGGCTCAGTGACATATGACATTGCTTTGCATAAAAAAAACGGAGACTTGAGGATGAAAAGAGCGATGTATTGTTGGCCACAGTGCTGTTGGCTTGAATTAAAGAGGATGTTTTTTAAAATGTGGCATTCTGGAGTGGTGCACAGGATGGGCAGAGATGTAAACCTTGGAGGAGTAGTCTATTTTCTTGGAATAAGGATCCGGATGGTTTGCTCACCACCATGTCGTCCAGGGTGTTGGTGTATTTCTTTGTTCAGTCCAGAGGAAGTTATGTTTTTTGAGGAGGGCATTGCAGGATTTTTCTCATTTTAATGGACTTTAATAGAGCCCAACATTTAGTACTTAACTTAACACGTAACAGTTTTTTTCAACTGAGTTTCAAAGGACTATAAATGATCCCAAACGAGGCATAAGGGTCTTAACTAGCGTAACGATTGTCATTTTTGACAAGAAAATAAAAAATAGGCTATTTTAAACCACAACTTTTCGTCTAGGTCCGGTCCAGCGCGACCTAACGTAAATGCGTAGTGACGTAGGGAGGTCACGTGTAACATATATGAAACGCACATTTGCGGACCATTGTAAACAATAAACTGCCACAAAGACATTAATTAGTATCAGTTGACATACAACAACGTAGAAACGGTCCTCTTTCTCCACACTTGTAAACACTGGGGCGGAGTTTCGCATTCGTCCTTTGTGACCTCTTGACGTCATGACGTATTGCGTGGGGTCACGCTGGCGCATCACGACCGGGTCTAGATGAGAAGTTGTGGTTTAAAAGTGGATATTTTTTATTTTTCTTGTCAAAAATGACAATCGTTTCGCTAGATAAGACCCTTATGCCTCGTTTGGGATTGTTTATAGTCCTTTGAAACTCTGTTGAAAAAAACTGTTAAGTGTTGAGTTAAGTATTTAATGTTGGGCTCTATTAAAGTCCATTAAAATGAGAAAAATCCTGCAATGTTTTCCTCAAAAAATATAATTTCTTCTCGACTGAACAAAGAAAGACATCAACATTTTGGATGACATGGTGGTGAGTAAATTATCTGGATTTTTCTTTTAAGAAAATGGAATATTCCTTTAAGGCTATTTGCCCACTTGTTAGCATAATACATCTTTTCAATGATGTCTATTGTTAGAACTTTTTTGTATTGTTCTGTATGACAATTTATTTTGTAATTACTGCAATGCAAAACAAAAACAACATGTTTTTAAATTATAAAGTATTAAAGCATCATAGTAGTATTTGTTACACAGTTTATTCTTATTAAAAACCATTGTATTACACTAATGTGAATCAACACTTCACAAAAATACACCCACTCACATTTTCTTTTAGTGTTAACAGAAGACCAGTGACCTGAATGTACTCTCTAGTTTCTATAGGAATGTTTTAATCTACTTGTTAAACATCTGGGTTAGTAAAGCTTTGGAGGTCTGCTAACACGGTCTCACACCCATGGCGTCAACACTTGACGACACCTGACCACGCGCCAACATGCTGACGCGGAGGGCACACCCCTCGCGCCATTCCCCGACGAACTGGGGACCTCAATACCACTAGGTACGCGAAATTAAACAGTTGTCGCCTGGCATTGGGGTTAGGGAAAGGTTTGGGTAGGGATGTCATTATGTAAATCTAACCCTAAACCGACGCGAAAATGGTAGAAAATGGTAAGAAAATAGGAAAGAGAATGCAACGGACTTAATAGTATTGAAGTCCCCAGTTCGTCAAAAAATGACGCGAAAGGTATACCCTCCGCGTCAACCAGTGTTGGGGCTAGTTACTCAAAAAAGTAATATATTACTTATTACATATTACTCTCAAAAATAGTAATGCCTTACTTTACTTTATTACTCCCTGGAGCAAGTAACTAGTTATATTACTAGTTATATTACTAGTTACATTTTTTTCTGGACAAGAATGTTTATTTGGGCAAGCCACGGCCAAGAAAACATCCAAACACAAAACTCCCAAATCAATAAAAAGTTACAATTTTATTAGATTAAATTTGACAACAATTTACTCATTCAAAATACAGGGATGACAACAGGTTGCAATTCATTTTAGATGGACACCTTTAAATGGACAGCTGATGAAAGAATGACGGTTCACAATAAATTATTTCCTGATTAAGACTTCCAAGAGTTCTGTATTCTTAGCAGGGGGATACCATGATGTTAGTGCACATTATTTACCCACCCTCTATACACAGCAATGCACAGCAAATTCATCCAACACCCAAACATATAAATATATCAATTTAACACCGCAAAGTAATAAATACACAATCAATTCAATAAATATCATTAATATCACTCAAGCTAAAGACACGGCCTTCGTCAATTACGGTAAAATTGATACACAAAATTGATGGGATAAACAACCTGCACGCAACCCCTGTTTACATACAAACAAACAATGAAATGAGCGTCGGGGGACCGTGGCATTACCTTACATTCATCAAGGTCTCCACGGTAAGAAAACCCACCGTTAATACACCACATTTTAATACAACATAAAAATTACTGCTGGCTTCCTTACCCGCTACCGGACGTGGGGCACAGCGTTCGGAGAAACATTAAAGAGTGTGCACTTCACCGTCAAGTTATTTTCCTTCCGTTGAACATAATAAAAAAATGACTGAATCTCCACCCGTCGAAACTAGCTTTCTGTTGCTGGGAACCTTCCTCTGAAAAAGAGCTTGCCGTTGTTGACGCTTCCATTTTCCCAATCTGTCTTTGAGTGTGCCGCTCTATGCTGCTGGCTACCGGGTGTCGACCAATCGGTGATGGTAAATGATACCTCGTGCCAAACTTAGACCAATCACTGTTCCATTCACGCCCTCCTCCACTTCCCTTTTGTTTTCTCTGTTGTGTGCCTTGTGTGATGAAGGTGCTACTGGCGAATGTAACGCAAGTAACTAGCTCGGGAAAACTGTAATAATATTACCATTTTCAGACGGGTAATGCGTTACACTACTAGTTACTGAAAAAAGTAATATTATTACAGTAACGCGTTACTTTGTAACGCGTTACACCCAACACTGGCGTCAACATATTGACGCATGGTCAAGTGTCGTCAAATATTGACGCCATGGGGTGAGACTGGGTTGGGTCTGCACGTCTTTGCGTTTCTAACCCCTGCCATGTCGTCTTAAGTCGCTTAAACCTTGGATGGTCCTGTGACTTATCCTAATGGTCTCTTTGGATAAAACTGACCTATAGAGACTTCATGATGAAACCATGCGATAGCAGCACAGATGTAGAGAATCACTAACATGACTGTGTGTGTGTCACTCGGATACCGAGGGCGGCAAAATCCACAGGCGATGCATGTTGGGAGACCGTTCCAATTGGGCCCAGGGTATGTGTTGCTGTGGCAACGGCTCAGCTCTTTGGCGGGGGAGTCCTGGCATGGAGTACCAGCCATCCCCCGCCTTCCTCACCAGCTTTGCTTTTGGCAGGCAGACACGACTCAGGGTGCACAGGGAAGCATTTGCCTCCAGACAGCCAGAAAACCGACACTGCACTTTTTGGTAAGAGCTTTGATTTTTATAATGAAGTGGATGGAGGTTCTCTCTAGTCGAGGTTCAAGTGGCATCTCGGCACTTAAAATAGCAGCTTGTTAGCATAATCGGACTAGTCAGGTAGTGGAGATTGTGGGTGTCTATACTGTACTGATGTATCGATGCATGCAAATATTCCTGACTTTGTTTTTCTAAATACAGCTCTCAAGGAGAAAAATACATACTGTGTATGTACCGTACAACACATTTTACATTTCAATGTGTGTGATTGTGGTGCATGTTGTTATGGTTTGAGCTTTGTGAGCTGGTTGCAAACCTGTCTGCAATCTGAGCACATCTCATACAGATGGGTGTGGACAGCGTGGATGGTGGGTGGCTGCTGTGCTAGACACACAGCTCATCTGCCAGACACAAAGACAGGCATGGACTGGTCAGGTTTGCATTGTAAGTGAATCTTGAGTGACATCACTTTATAGACGTGGCGTAACAATGAAGTAGATTCAGAGAGAGCACATGTATACACAACGAGTTGATAAATAATTGGCCATACAGTAATCTATAGTCAAATAGTAATTTTTTTAAAGGATTAAGTGTGTGAGAGCAAAAAATTTATAATTGATTCTGTTTTTCTCCGATCTCTGCCCTCCTGTTGAGTCATACTGGCTGTGCAGATCAGTTTATGTAATTTGTTTTTGGAAAATTTATAATTATATAGTAAACATTTATTTCCAGGAAATTATGAATAATTATATTTGTCAAATTAATACTGCAACAAAATTTCTAGAAGATAAGTGTTTAACTGTTTACTTAAAAATAAACATTGTTATTTTTTACGTATCCTGATAACCATGCATGCTGTTTTGAAGGCTCTTCACAGCTCTTTCTTTATGGCATTTACATTTATGCATTTTTATCTAATTGACTTTGTCGCTTTGTGTCGCCCGTCTCTTTTAATGAGGTCGTTAGGAGGCGTTACTAATTCTGGTTGTCCTTGTAACAGTTATAAACATACGAGTAACCGTCCTCTCAGTAACTGATGAAAGACGAATGGCGTAAACTCCACTACTTCACTCCCATTGGTAGTCGCTCCCATCATTTGCATAAAGTTAAACTTTTATAAACTTTGTCACATGGCTGGACACGCCCACTTTCTGTTGCTTGTGTCGCCGGAAGGTAGAGAAGCTTCCATTGAAATGATTAAGATCCCATTGCTCTACCGTTGCTAGTTGCTGATGGTGTGCACGTCTGACTCCCTGTTAAAGGTCACGTTCTTTCTGATCCCATTTTTCAAACTTTAGTTAGTGTGTAATGTTGCTATAATAGCATAAATAATACCTGTAAAATGATAAAGCTCAAAGTTCACTGCCAGGCGATATATTTTCTTGAACAGAATTCGCCTTTTACAGACTACAGCGAATGGCCGGTTTGGTCTACAGCCCTCTACTTCCTGCTTTAATGATGTCAGTAGAACAGTTTTTGACTAAACTCTGCCCACAGGAATACGTCAGTCGCCAGCTAAACTAACGGCAAGCTAAGCTGCTATCGAATCACAACACACTAAACAAGCTACACAATCAGAACACTATATATGTATTTCTTGGGGGAGGGACTTCATAGAACAAGGAAAACATCAGCCCCTTTTTAGGACAGTAAAAACAGTTATATACAGATAAGTAAATTGTGTGAAAAATACAGCGTTTTTTACACGTGAAGCATGGACACATGTTATATGTTGCGCACTGTAAACACAATCAAAGCTTTAAAAACAAAGAAAGAACGGGACCTTTAATGGTGCATTCACACCAGCTGCAGTAGAGGCGGCAAAAATGTGTAATTCGCGCTTCGTTGGACACCTTAGCATTTGACTTTACTCGCATCATTCGCGCGTGAAAGCTACGTGTGAAATTCTAGTCATTCGTGACATTCACACGGAAATTCGCGTCATGGGAGGGGCTTCTACGACTCCGCTGAGACTCCGCTCGCTTCCTGTAATCATGTCACTACTACAGGAAGGTCCTGATTGGTTAACCTTGCGCGAAAATCTGCCATAGTTCAGATTTTTCAACTTGCGCATTTCCCGCGCCTAACGCTCAATTCGCGCGTTCCACACCATTTGTGCCACGCCATCCGCATGTACCGTGCCACAGGATGCCAATTCGTGTCTTTGCATTAACTTAATATGTAAATCACTCGTGCTTGCCGCCTCTACCGCGTTTGGTGTGAACCCTGCATAATGCTACGTACACACAAAACGCGGGGCATCGCATTACTCGCTTTAGATTACTGGCAGAATTTAACTTTGTGTAATGCAAATTTTTCGCTCGAGTTGAATATGTGTTTTTGCGGCAAACACGCCCATATCACGTCATTTGCATCGATCGCCCCACGCGAGGACGCGTCTGATCGCATCTGATCGCGTCTTTGCATTGACTTTGTATGTAATCTACTCGTGCAAATTGTTGAACTCGCTTCTGTTGTGAACCTACAGTAAGACCACCAGCGACTTTCTCCCTGTGTCAACCGTCTCTTTCAATGGGCTGATTAGGAGGCCTTTCTAATTTTGAGTGTTATAAACAAATGAGTATCATCCACAGCAGTAACCGACGAGAGATGGATGTAAACTCCACTGCTTCACTTCCATTGGTAGTCACTCCCAAAAGTTGCTCATCATTTGCATAAACTCAAACTTTGTTGTGTTGCCGGACACGCCCACTTCCTGTTGCCAATAGTCACTGTCACTTGTGTTGCTGAAAGTTGCCAAGTTTTCATTGAAATCAATGAGATCATGTCGCTCCTCTATAGTCGGTGGCGTTCTGAATGGGACATTGCATAAGATTTTTATGTTTGTTCCCTTTTGAAGTAGTCATTACAAACCAATGAATATTCTTCAGAAGTGTTTTTTCTCAGTTCTGCAGAACAAACAGCATACAGTTTGAAACAACATGAGAGGGAAGACATAATAGCGAAATGTTCAGGGTGAGCAATTCCTTTAATGTGAACCTCCACTAGTGGAGATGCTGGCCTCGGCCTGACCGCAGGTTGATGGCGTACTATAACCTTGAGTCATACCTGCGTGGGTGAACATTATTCTAATGGGACTTGCGCAAAACTCTTTTCCCTTTATGTGTATGTGTGTGTCTGTGAGTGGGAGGTGGCTGGGACTGTAATGTGGGTGGAAATGGTGCCTGAAAGTGCACAAAAAAACAAAAGCTACTCCCATCATGCAGTCTGTTTTCAGCGGAGAGAGAGTGGGTGTAGCAAATGGCCCTTAATCGCTCTGCATCTCTATAGCTTTGACGTACGGATCAGTGCGATGTTTATGTTCAGTTGTGTTAATGTGTCAGTCTCATGTCTGAGCACATGTTAGCTGGACTAAGATCAAACGAAAGTCTTGCCTCGTGCTTGCATCTCAAATGCATATTCACCAAACATCCATTGCTTTTTCTCTTGTACATGCTTATTTAAGGTCTACAGTGCATGGATTTGTCTAATTTGATGCCACTGAAGCTGTAGCTCTCTGGTGTGTTGTAAAAAGCAGCAAGTTGTTTGTGAGGGTGTTAGTCGAGGGATATTTTTAATAGCGCTGTTTTAAATCTATCCCTGTACGAGTGCTGCCAGCCAATCCGTGAGTTGCATTCAGCCTGCTGCTTAATTGGTTGCAGTATCCGCTTATACCGCCCCAATCTGCTGTTACCATGACGATTTACTCTCTCAAAGTGCTGCCAATTTTCTTTGCCGTTTTAAGCTTTTATCTTTTCTTTTTTTTAAAGAGACTGTTTTCCTCCATTGTATCTTCCCCGAGCAAGAGTTTAAATCAATACACTATGAAAAGACAGAGATAAAGGTGAATTACAGAATGGAAGCCGCAAATTCATTTCATTAGATGTTGAATTGCATTGAATCATTTTGTAAAAATGGAAAGTTCTGGAGATTGACTTAGTGTTTCAATAATGTGCAGTTATTCATTGTCTTATCCCTTTGCTTTAGCTCTTCATTATAATACTGAATACATGAAACAAGCAATGAAAGCTTTCTGTTTTGATTTATAAAGAATTATATTCAATTATTTTTTGTTATACAGCACTGTGCAAAAGTCTTAGGCCACCACCACCAGACTTGTTGTTTTAGAAGTTTTAATGTCCATCCATATTTATTTTTCAATCTATTTTATAAAGATACAAAATTAAGGAAATGTGTAAAAAAGTGTGACCTCTATTGGCACTAAACACATCTTGAGCGTTTTTGAGCAGAATAAAGTAAAAAGACAATTTTTTTTAAAATTAGAAATTAGGATTTAATTTTATTTAGGTTTAAAGGAACAGTATGTAAGAAATTTATATCAATTAATCATAAAATGGCCCTGATATGTCACTAGACATTAAGAAATCATTTTCATTTCAAATACTTATATCACTGACAACAGTGGTCCGGCCAGGATTTTGTCATTTAAAAAGTAGCAGCCCTCAACTGATGTTTATGTTGTCATGTTGTGTATTGGCCACCAGTTGGGTGATTGCAGTACCAGTTTTAGCCACAAGTTTTGTTATTGCAATACCAGTTTTGGCCACAATCCTACATACTGTTCCTTTAAGAGATCCTGCAGTTTCCTGCTATTGCTCAAGTGGAAGGGCAGTTTACCCTAAAATCTTGACACATAATTTTTATACAGTTTTTAATAATATATACACATTTCTTGAATTTTCTGGATGTATTATATTAAAGAGATTGAGAAACAATTGTATATGATCACTATAGACGGTTTCAGCAGTAACAACATAAACAAGCAGCTGTCGCGGTCCGCACGTAACTTCCGGTAAACTCCGCTAATAATAAATAACAACAAAGTACTTTAAACATGGTTTATTTATGTAACAAGCAAAAAAAAACAACACAGTATAGGAAACCAAAACATTTGTTATTTTCGACGAGGCATTTGTTCAAGAGATCAGTTTAGCAACTAGTCAGACCATTAAAAAAATGAAGCCGGAAGTAAAGTTTGGATCTAGACGTGTATCACGTGCGTCCGATGAAACCGTCTATAACATTGCAAAACCAGCTAATCTAATAGTGGCATTAGACTTTTGCACAGTACTGTATACTCCAAAATAACAATACATTTGCTTTAAAAGTAGCTTTATTGACGCTTTTTGGTAATAAAGTTAAATCGGAGACTACTTAAAGGACAAGTTCGGTATTTTACACTTAAAGCCCTGTTTTCAGATTGTTTATGATGAAATAAAACATTTTTTACTGAAATTTGGACATATGATGCTGGCCTGAGAATTTTCGGGTGTTTGTTGTATCACCTCCCACCTCTACAATGGCTGCAGTGCACTGAAACAATCCTTCCTAAAATGAATTAAACTTTCGTTTACAAAGACGTGAAACTCACCGAGTGGTCAGGGGTGTTCACTGATATGCTCACACAAAAATCGCTGCAAAAGACGCATTCCAACAGGTTTTATCGTAGTTTTTGTCCAACTCCATTAACTTGTATTAGATGTGCTGTGAGGTACAGTATTACTTCGTGCCGGGAACGGAAATGGAGTTGTTTGTATTCTTGCAATTGGCAAAGATGGACTATCGCCACCAACTGGGCTGGAGTGTTTATTATTCAAGCTCTCAATGGAAGAATGTACGGGTGTGAGGCGTTTGTAAAAATAGGTCCACAAGTTTACAACGAATGCTAAAACACCTGTTGGAAATCATCTTTTGCAGCAATTTTTGTGTGAGCATATCAGTCAACACCCCTGACCACTCGGTGAGTTTCACGTCTTTGTAAATAAATATACATCATATGTCCAAATTCATATGTCCCAATTTCGGTCGGGACCGTTCTGTTTCGTCAGGGGCAGTCTGAAAACAGGGCGTTAACTGTGAGGTACTGAACTTGTCCTTTAACTGTTTCAGAGTAACATAAAATTAGGAATTTGGCCAAATAAAAAGCTTTTTAATATAGTGTGATATTAATAATCCTGCTTAATTTTATAATTGCAGAGGCATGATGTAATGCTTATAGTGTGATATTGCCTCATTCTCATTGGTTAAAAGCTCAATAACCCCCACATTTTTTGTCAATTGCAAGGATTTTTTTTTAAATATTATGAATAAAAAAACATAACCTTAACCGATTAATTCACCCTTGCATTTATGATCAAGCAAAACAAGTTATGTATGTGTGAATATTTTGCTTGGGTCCTTGCTCATCAGTATGTGTTGATGGATGTGTATGTCGCACAGAGCAAGTGTCGGCGCGGATCGTGCAGGAGGTAACAGCCGAAGCGGTCGCGGTACTGAAGGGAGAGCAGGAGCTGCATCCAGACACTACCGTCAGGCTGCCTTCAGGTAGGCTGGCAACAGAGTATTCTGGGATACTGAAGGTTAGCCGAACGTAGGTGCATGCACATTACTCAGATCTGAGGTAGTCAACTTTTTTTATTTTGGTGCCTGTAAAATAATGCATAAGAAAACCAGATTGATTTTAGTTTTGTAGACTTTTCTTTATTATATGTGATTAGTGTTGTCATTGTGTCTGTCCATTCTGTGTGTTTGTGTGTGAGTATGATGTGATCACAGCAGTGGACAGACTCACCAGGGCACTTTCTTTACTTCATAATGGCATATCTGCCCTGACAGCTGGCCTGTCCCAGCTTCTCTCGGCTGGGTGTCTGCACCCACTCTGCCCCTGGCTATCTGTGTGTGTGTGCCAACATAGGGTAGAGAGGGTTACTGGGCAAACTCTCTCTCTCTCTTTCTGTTTTTTTCTTATGTCTGGCATCATGGTGAAAGTGGTTGATAATTCTTGTTTCTGTGGTTGTGTTGCATGTCTTTTTGTTGCATGGTTTTATACGAGCTTTCTTGAAATTTTGAAGTTTATGTTTCATTAGTAAGCGTGTGTTGCTGTTGTGACTTTTAAGTATTTTTACAGTACCCTGTGACTTCATTATTGAGACTGTATAAACTGTGCACTATGTATGTCACCTTTTATAAATTTATGATCATAATTCAGAGAACATTTTAAAAAACAAAACAGAGCAAATTATTTGTATGCACTTATTTTCAACCCAGCGTCATGTCAAAAGGGACAAACCTGTTGGGTTAAATCAATGGATCTCAAATATTTCGGCTTGCGCCCCCTCTCCCTGTGTAGGGTGCATCCCTTTGCTCCCCTCCCCAAAGAATATTCCAGACAATCTCAAACTTAGAATTTGATTTAAACAAAAAATATTAACTTTTACAATGTAGTGCTGTTGGTTGGTAGCTATATTTTTGATTTCGCAGATTTGATAATAAATGAATGTATTCTATAAAATGTCATAAAACTTGAGCCCCCCCTGGCACCTTTTTGCACCTCTCCAGTTTGAGAACCACTGGAACCCAGAAAAAACAGCCCACTATCCAACCCAACAGGTTTACAGTCATTAACCCAGGATATTAGATCGCTTTATTGTCAGGGTACAAAAGATAAAATATAATAAAAATCTATGGCTCAAAGTTTCCTCCAAAGGAACTTGCACTTGCTGTGCAGGAATTAGTCAGCAAAAAACTGATTTGTGTCCTCACACGCTTGGTGTTGAGTCAGTGTGTCAGAAGAGCTCAAAGGATTATAGACAGCAATGCATTTGGCATTAAAATCCTGAGCCTGGCTTTCTTTCTGCTCAGCATATCCTTACAAATGACTAGTGAAGGGAAACTGTAAGGAGTTTAATGATTCAGAGTCAAATTCCACTTTTATTGGTTACTTCACAGATGTAGTCAAAGTTTGAGAAAAATAACAAACAAAGTTTTGAAAACAGCTCCTGTTGCAATCCTTACCTCACATCATTTTTTATTTCATCAGAATAGGAAATACAAAAAAACAGATGACCTTTTCTCATTTATTATACATAAAAATTATTTGGTTCCATTTCCCCCCCAAACACTCACAAATAGCTACACAGAGCCATTTGTTTTTTTTCTTTGTGTGCATTTCACAATCACATGTATTGTTATTAATCTGTTTAGCCCCTGGTGGTCCCTTATGAAGTAATAAAGTCTAATTGCATTTTAAGATATGAAATACAGTATTATTGCAAAGGCAGTTTTCATTGGTGCGGTGAGGATGTTTACAGAAATATTGCTTTCACAAAATTAGAAAAATTGTCAGATTAGAGCTGTGGGATAGCAGTTAGCACCCATGATATAACACACTGAGCTGTGGTGCAAAACTGGGCATCTTGTGTTTGAGTTTGAGTGTTAAGTCCATTTATCTTCGCTGCTCCCTATCTCCTTTCAGGTTCTTAGGGATAGTTGTCACCCAAAAATTCTGTCATCATTTTCTCATCCTCATGTTATTCTAAATCTGTATGAATTTATTTTATCTGATGAACACAAAAGAAGACATTTTGATAAATGATGGTAAGCATTATGGTAACCATTGACTTCCACAGTAGGAAAACAATTATTATAGAAGTATTGTGATAAATAATGAAGAAGATAATCTGATAAATGATGGTGAACACACAGTTGATGGTACCCATTCAATTCCATCGTATTTGTTTTTCCTACTATGGAAGTCAATGGTTACAATCAGAATTTTCATTTTTGGGCGAACTGTCCCTTTAAAAATACTTCTTATTCATACGCTAAAAAATACTGGGTTGTTTCAACCCATGGTCGTATCAAATACTTTTTTGCCATTATCTAGGTTATTTAAACCATTAGTCAGGTTTGTCCATATTGCACCCATTTATGGGTTGAAACTTTGACATAAAGGAGTGGGTCTCATTCACTAAGCATGCGTACGCACAAATTTGTGCATGAGATGTGCGTACGGATGTTTTCACGAACAAATCGTGATTTAACAAAACTTTTGTATCAAAATTTCTTCTTAATGTACGCAAAAATTCAAGACAACCTAAAACCACTCGTATATACGTAATAGTCACATACGCTATAATCAAATACTTGGCTATAATTTTAACATGTATAATAATGTTGATATATAAAATGTACATGATAATATTATATTTTCTGTATTATATATTATTATACATGATCTATATTATTTTTATTATATGCATTATATTATACATTAATATAATAATAATAAGAAGAAGATGCACGTAATGACAAATCTTCACTCTTTCCTTCCTCACTTTTTAAATCTCTATATAAAAGCATCTGCTTAATGCCTAATGCAAACGTCATGTACATGTAATGAGAAGTCCAAACATCAATCACTTTTTTATTATTATTATTTTTTAAATTTTAGATACAAATGCGCCCCTTTGTTATATTAATTAAATGTCATATGCAATGTTAATGCATCCAATACTTATTTAATGTTATTCCGGTTGGTGGACAGCACTGGCTTCCTCCAGCGACAGCAAAACATCCCAAATAAAAAAGGCAAAGCAAAACGGAATTTTACCGATAATAAATATAATCATGTATTTCCTTTCGAGCTCTTTTGCTTTTATGGCAAACTGCTCAAATATCTTCTGTGGACCAGCGCTGCCTGCGGAAAGCCCTTATATGGAACTGGTTTGGGCATGTTTTATGCAAATTACCAACCTTGTGCATAGAGACAGAGCGCTGTTATGCAAATTTGAAAACCACGCTCACCGGGGGGGAAAGCGATCCAACCGTCTCCATTGACTTTGTATTGCGAGAAGCCGCCTCCTTGTCATTTCTGGCTTATAACAAAAAACTGAATAATGCCTAAAAGCTGCTGTGTGACAATATGTACAGCTAACAAGCCAAAGAACCCAGAAATAAGTTTTTATAAGCTGTCGAGCCGTAAAACTTAGTCTTTAAGGAGAATAAAGTGGATTGCCGACTACGTTTCCCCCTATTGGACGCAGTTCTACTAATAGAAGTACTATGAAAAGTTGCCTGTATCCATTTCTGTGTCTTTAAACGCTCGTTTTTTGGGGTCGACAGCTTATAAAAACTTATTTACAGATTAAACTTAAAAACAGAATAATACCTAAAAGCTGCTGTGTGACAAGGTGTACATCTTACAACCCAAAAAAACCAAATACGTTTTTATAAGCTTTCAACTTCAAAAAAACGAGCGTTTAAAGACACAGAAATGGAAACAGGCAACTTTTCATAGTACTCCTATTAGTAAAACTGCGTCCAATAGGGGGAAACGTAGTCGGCGATACACTTTATTCTCCTTAAAAGCTGGGTTTTACGGCTCGACAGCTTATAAAAACTTATTTCTGGGTTCTTTGGCTTGTTAGCTGTACATATTGTCACACAGCAGCTTTTAGGCATTACAAGTGTGCGTATAAATACGAAAAACATACACAATTATTAGTGAATGAGACCCAGTATCTTATCTTTTAAGACAGGTTTGATAATTGTGTGGATGTGAACTTGATCATTGTCTCAATTTCTTGTTCTTTTCTTTTTCTATAGTGGAAGACTCTGCAAACCTGCCTCCCTCTCCTCCACCGTCCCCGGCAGCAGAGCATTTCGGACCACTGGAGCAAGGTAGGATCATGCTTTATTTAATGAGTGATTGTGTATGGAGAGAGGTGAGAACCACTAAGAGAACTTGACCTCATGAGTATTTTGGTCACCCTCTGGCCCTGGCAAGAATGAGGTTGTCCCGACTGGGGCGTCTGCTAGTCCCGTCCCTTCCAGGCTGATCACCCCGTCACAGTTGGCCACAATCTGTGGCATCTGTCCAAAGACGGATGGAATTGTGTTTGCAGGATCAACATTGCTTCTTTTGTTGACATCATTCAAGTCAACCTCCTCTTCCTCATCCAGCATCTCCGGCTGTAAAAACATGGCCTCATCTTCATCATGCTAACTACGGGAGCTTAAATCAAAAACCTCAAAGTGACCCCACCCCCTCCTTTCCGTCTAACAAATCAAACTCTTCTTAAACTCTGCCCAATCATGGATCTTGACTCTGTCCTGCATGAGACCCTCTTACCTTTAACTGAATGCCTCACTGTCTCAGCTTCAGCCAACCAGTCTGGCCAATGTTTCTGCTGATACCCGGCTGTTTGCTGAAACCGTGTGTCATTTAGATTGCCTGCTCATCCTCTCTCCAATGCCCCTTCAGATATCTGTTGATTGATCTTAACCTCTTTCACTTCCTCTGTGCGTCCTTGTCTACAGTTTTGCATGTTGTGCTGTACGTGCTGTTGATGTTGTGGGCTTGTGCTAGTTTTGATTTTGTCTGTATCTACTGCCTGTGGTAGGTGAATGCCATGCTCAGATCCCCCTCGAGTGTCATTAACATTGATTTTACTACTGTAATAGTCTCACAGGCTTTACTCTGAGCAAATATTTACAGGATTTTTACAGTATATAACATTTACATTTATGCATTTGGCAGATGCTTTTATTCAAAGCTACTTACAGTGCATCGAATGCTACACCACTGAGCTATTAAAGTCACCATGAAATCTAAATACAGCCATCTTAATACGTTACAGGTTTTATCATGCACAATTCATGGTACGTGTTATTCTTAGTACGTTCGTATGCGTCTACTAAGTACTTGTTGTTTTTCACAATCTTATTTTGGTTTTGCACCAGTCTAGTGCGGAATGCCCACTATTCAGAAACCAAACAAATGCCAGTGAACTTTAAAGTCCTCGTAAAGCGATATTAAGGTGCACCTATTTAATTGCTAAAAACAATGTTATTTTGTGTATTTGGTATCGTACAATGTGTTTGCGTGGTTTATGGTTAAAAAACATTATTTTCCACATACCGTACATTTTTGTAGCTCCAGATTTCCCTGTCTTCCTGAAACGCACAGATGTTGTACAAAACTGTCCCTGATTGGCCGGCTAATCTGTACGTTAGGAAATGTGACGCTCCTTACCTTGTTTGAAAATTCGGTCGCAGTTTTAACAGGAGTTAACTTGTACAGGCTGAGTTCGAAGCAGGAGGAATTATGATAATGTCAGTCTTGTCTTCATCACCAATCCCAGGAAGTAAACTGTTACCTACAATTGAATCCGTGTTTTTTGTTTTTGTTGTAGTCCAAGAAAAGAGATTTACTTTGGAGACGATAACTCGTGTCATCGTTTACTTTGGGGTTTGTACCTTTTGCATATCGTTAAAGGGGACAGAGAATGAAAAAACATTTTACCTTGTCTTTGTTGAATAATGGTAGTCTACCCACATTCACAAACATACAAAAAGTGCAAAACATGCTAAACATCTCAGTCTCATAGAAATTACTCTTTTAGAAATGTCAGCCAGAAAACAGCCCAATCTAATAAAACTGATGCTTATGACATCACAGGCATCTAACTGCCCCTCCACTTTAAAATAATTGGCTAAATTTTTTGAGTGGCAGCAAAGTCAGCCAATCAGTAATGAGATTGCAAGTTAAGCCAGTAGGGGGAGCCAAATAGGTGCAAAACCACTTGTTTAAAATCCCCCACCCTAATAGAGCTATCTGAGAGAGGTTTTTAGGAAGCTTCTAAGGCATTACAGACCCAAACAAAAAAATTTTTGTCTACATGTCACATCACAGAACAAGGATAAATATTCTGTTCAATCATTCTATGTCACCTTTAACATTAACCAATACACACTTACACACCAAAGAAAATGTAAAATCGTGAATCAAACAATTGATGCTATTTAAAGTCACTTATTCTACTTATTATAAAAACCTGTTTTTATGCGATTACATGCAAATCAATAAACCGGCTATGTGGAAAACTGCGTTTACGTGGGATTTGGAGATTTGCCAGGTTTCTAGCAGGCAGTGACATCACCGCCTATAGTACATATGTCGTTCAAAAAGCTAACAGCTATACTGTTGTATTTCTTCTCATGTCTGCAGAACCTCTAAATTTAACATGAGCTTTTATTTTTGCAGTTTCTCTGCCAAATGCTTGAGTCGAGCGTAGGGTTGCCAACTTTCTCACTCTAAAATACGGGACAAAAATATGGCCTGCCACAGCGTGAATACGGTTTTGTGTATACAGTGTATTTAAGCCATTTGTCAAAATGATAGCTAATCTTAGCCTGGCTTACACCAGACCAGTCTCATAGAGAATGAGATGTGGTCTGGGAACCACATGCTCATTTTCTTGTATTCTTGTGGTTTACGAATGCCCAGAGCCGTTTATTGTGCGCTACGAATATCTATCAAATGCGTCTGTACGTAGCTCATAGCCAATCATTTCAATTATACCAGATGACGTATGTAGAGTGACATCAATTCAAGTGTCAACAACTTTTATCGGTACGTGTGCACACAGCTGAAAGCAATGCAACTAAACCGGTAGCTGTATATTGTATTGAAAAGCAACACAACTTAGTGGGACTGTAACAACCACAGTAGATAGGCTACAGGCATGATAATATGATATTAATAAATACCACTTACCATTTATAAGTTAATTGTACTTCGTCAACGACGATGCCGAGCAGGTTGGTCCTATAAAACTCTGTGGCTATCATGTCTTGCCATATCCAAACATCCTTCTTGGATATGAAATTGTTTAACGCCAATAGTTGCTCCTTTTTAAATAAACTTGCGTTTAAAACTACTTAGAAAACTATCTAAGGCTGCATTGAAAGGTAACTTTGCGTCTGCTGTCGTGTTGGATAATCAAAACTGCTTCGGCGTGTCGCATAGACATCGTCATCATCTTGCTGCCCCCTTCCCGTTCTGTGATTGGTTCCCTATTTCAGTGGCAAAATTGGTCCATGGTTTTCATGCTAGACTTGCAGCATGAATAAATTTGCGCGCAAGGCAGCATGGGAAAACCCAGGCTAAGCTAATCTCCTAATTAAATATGAATTTATAACTCTTATACAACAGGTTTTTTAATAGTTTGTTAATTTACAGCAGGTACTTTTAACACAGTCCTTTTATTGAACCATTAACGTTACCTTTACTATCTGTCTAAAATAAAACACTTGCTGACTCCTGCACTAAGGGTAACAAACGTTATCGCCTTCATGTTAATCTTACATGTGACAAACTAAAACTTACATAGATTCTGTGAGCTATAGTTTTTTAGAATCAACATTAAATACTTTCATTAAAACACACTTTCAGTCTGTAAATCACAAGCGCGAGAATTTCCTAGTAAAGTTGAAAATGCCTTGGGGCATTACAGATTGAGACGGGCAGGTCTGGATCAGCGATCTCTCCAGGAATGTAACTATTGTAACTTTGAAACTATGCAGATCTTATACATGCACAAAAAGCTAAATAATATAAAAAGGAAACATGAAATCATATTATTTGACCCTCTTAAACGTATACTGATTGTGATTGAATGTAAGGTGTCGAAGATCATTCTCAAGTGTCGTGATCAGCAGCATGAGCACTGCTGCTGTTGCTGCTTGTGGCGCCGCAACAACTTAAAGGTGGATGACATCAAAGTACCACGAGAGCATTTCATTAGCAGTCTCCTTTGTATGATTTCTCTAATCGCTCTCGTGGGATTTTGATGTTATCTGCCGCTCGGTTCTTGTGGCTCCACATGAAACAAGCCTGTTGTATCAGTCACTGGTTGGATCAGCGTAGCAGTCAGAAAACAGGGCGCCGGACGTCCTGTATGGGACAAATAAATAAAAATAAATGAATAAGGCTCAAAATATGGGACAGTTGGCAACCCTAGTCGAGTGTAGACTTTTTTGCATTACTTTGCATTTACTTCCGCGTATGACATTTATTTTTAACACGCGGAGACATGCACATGAACAAAACGGCAAGAAAGTTGTTTAAGGTGTTAAACATGCAACGCAAAATAAAGTTAATTTGCAAAAAAAAAAAAACTATAGTGTTTTGCTTATGCCATTTATGGCCTTTCCTCTATAAAAGAAAACCGCATTTACCTGACCCAGCGCATTATCAGTTTATTACCCTGGTGAAAAAATAGTATGCTAAATATATTTAATTTTGATATACTTAAGTATACTTGCAGTCACACTAATGACCAGTATACTTAAAGTGTGCTATTGATTAGTTTATTTAAAGAGTGCTATTTTGGAACAACTAATTTTGTACTTAATATATTTTAGTTGTATATTAATTGTAACAAAGTACAACTTTAAATGTATTTAGTGTACTTTTGTGTGCTAAAGTGGAACAACTTTAAGTGTATTTAGTACAATTTAAGTACATGACGGTTTTTGTGCTAAATTCTTGCTTGATAAGTGAATTTAGAGTGTGTTTTATTTATGTTAGGAGTACATTACAAATGTATTATGAGTGTCTTGCAAACATACAATCAGTATATCTTAAATAGACTGTTTGCGTACATTCTATATATTTTTGGCCAATCCAAAATTCTAAAAACTGCCCTGGTGAAAAATGAATATGCCAAGTACATTACATTTTGTATACTTTTACATACCTGCAGCTAGATTAGTAATGAGTATACTTCAAGTGCGTTAATAATTAGTTAACTTAAAGAGTGCTATTTTGGGAATAGATTTCTTTAGCTGGTAACATAACCAAAATATTTTTTTCCAAATAAATAAAAGCTGATTAAAACAGTCAAAAACAATTCATTTTAAATATATTTAAAATATAGTTTTATTCACAGCATTCAAAGTGTACAGTATTTGCCTAAAAATTGAACAATTACTCATTGAAGAATGTCAAGATGATTGAGTTTACAATGTCTTTCTCTCCCAAATCAACTTTAGTCTGGCAGGTTTTGGTTCAGCCTAAGGAAATCTGAAAAAGAGAGACAATAAGCTCAATTAAAAAGTGTTTAATATTAAAACATTACATTTATTTAAGACTTACTGTATTAAATCTATAGTTTACTGGCAGAGATTGTATAGCAGATATATTTTTACCTAAACTAGAGCTTGACTTAAATGTCATCATATATATTAAGGGGCGGTTTCCCAGACAGGAATTAGACTAGTCCTAGACTAAAATAAATGTAAGAGCTGTCCAAACTGAAAACAACTTGCTCTGACATATCTTAAAATACATCAGTGCCCATTGTTTTACATCGTTATGCACATAAGTAATGTTTTTAGTAAGGCATGTTTGTTAAAACTATCCTAATTAAACTAAGGTCTAGTCCTGGATAAAGCTAATCCCTGTCTGGGAAACCACCCCTAAGAGTTTTCATTATAATGACTTGCCTATATGGGCTGCAAAATCCTCCTTACATAAAATACTTCAGCTCCTAAAGAAAGATTTTATTGTATTAAATTTAAATGTAAAACTTGTCAGAAAGAAAATGCAACAAGCAGACAATTGGGTGGTTTCCTGGAAAGGGGATTATCTTAAAACAGGACTAGGCCTTAGTTTAATTAAGAAGTATAACTAGTTTCAAAAAACATGCCTTAATAAAAACATCACCTGTGTGCATTTTGAGGCAAAACAAAGGACACTGGTGTATTTTAAGATATGTAAGTGCAAGTTGTTTTCAGTTTGGACAGCTCTTACATTTATTTTAGTCTAGGACTAGTCTAATCCCTGTCCGGGAAACCGGCTCAATATGTATATAACGTTATCTAAACTGAAGCTTGATTTACTACTACGAATGAATTATTATATCTTAAGAGTTTAAAATGACTTACCATTAGCTGCAAAGTCCTCCCTACAAATGTCTTGGAAAAACTTTTGCTTCCGAGGAAAGAATGCAGCATCATTAATACTAAATACAGTTAGCTAAAAGCCTTACAACCTCTAAACAGTCAATAAATGGTTAACTTTCACGCTACATTTAAAAAAACAGATTTTCTGACGCTACCTTTTTTCATTAACATATACATACACACCAATACATATATTTAACAAAACAATCGGGTGTACTAATTGGATATAACAGGCTAACAGTGCTATCTTTCAAACCTTTAACATTAGCTATAAGCTAAGCTAAGCTACACAGCAGCTTATCACTAGACACCGCGTTATTGACAACATTTCGCATTCGAAATATGATAGTCTACTGATAAACTTCAGAATGGTCAAACGATAATCAAATATAATTAATTTTAAGATATTTTAACGTACCTTGGGACTCAATCCGTCCGCCTTGAACGACTGGTAAAAATCAAAATACGTGCGTCGTGACGTCATCACACACACGTCAGATGCATTATTCAAATCTCAGAATTCACTTTTCTCTGAAATGCATTTACGAAAACTGTTTAAGTTAATTAATGTGTGTACAGCTATAAGCGGTATGCAATTGACTCAAAAACTACAAAAAAACAAACACTCATATTCCCCTTACGAAAATGAATGGTTTTTTTTTGTGGTAAAAGTTTAGTAACCATGTTTTTTTGGTGTATTGATTATTATTAGCAAAACCATGGTTATTTTGTGGTAAAACACAGTTTATTGGTTTATCCAATGCTTGACTATAGTGAAGTTAAAGTGTACCTTATTATGTTAGTAGTATATTACAAATGTATACATCTACAATATAAAATGTAACTGAACATACTGCTCTCTCGTAATTTTAAGCCCACGTTATTTCTCCATAAAATAATATACATTTGTACACCCCATATACTTTCAAAATGTACTTAAAATATACTGTTTCTAAAGAATACTAAATAATGTATTTTAGAAATATACTGTCAGTGCATTATTATAATGATAACTTTAAGCATACCGATAAAGTATACCTAAAATACACTTTAAAATAAGTTTAAATTTAGTATACTTTAAAAATTGCACAAAACTTTAACTTTAAGTATATTTTTCTAAAGTATACTTTTAGAAAATATACTAAAGTATAATTATTTTGAAGTATGTTAAAAGTTTAATTGTAAAAAATACGCGCAAATATGTTGTAAGCATACTTTAAATATGTTTAAAGAAAGTACATTCCTTTGTAAGTATATTTGTAATGTACTATTGCAAAGTTAAATATACTTGAAATACAATAAAGTATATTTGTTTTTCACCAGGGTAAGCATAATTTGCGTAAGACTATGCATGTAAACACACTCATTATGACTTTATATATTTGTTCTGAGTTTGTCACGCCACAGAAAAATGTGTTAACCTCTCTAGTATTGGCCGATATGCCCCCTTTTCAGATTGTAGAGATCGCCGATACACAATAGTATCAGGGGGCGGGGCAGTAGTTTACTCATTTATTTATTTGTTAATTTTTACTTATTTATGACAAGTCACTTGATTGGTGGAGAAAAAAGAAGCAAGGGAAACACTGTTATGACCGCAACCTTCTTAAAACTGATGCCATTAATCCATCTGCATCATTAAGTCCAGGCGCTCAAAAATGTCCTGCGTGCCAGGGAGTGGGAACAACAAACTCACTGGTTTTAACCCTCTGCGTGCCTAACAACCTCTCTAGTGCAAGAAAATCTCTATTACTAGTGCGCGTATTACAAGCTCCGGTGCTAGAAGGACTCCATGCTGCACGCATTCAGGTCCTAGCAAGAGTCCAAGACGCGCGCATTGAGTCTACATGTGTGCGAGAAAGAATCCGTGTGCATTACAAGCTCTCTCGCGCAAAGTGAAGCCCACAAACCCTCTCATGCGAGAAAAGCATGAATTGCGCATGTTAATGTGAAACCATGATGATAATAATAAAAATTATTGCCAACGTTCGTCATTAAAGCCCGCTATTAGCCATAAGTATGACGATCATCGATACACGATACTATCATCTATTGGCATAACCCTAAAACCCTCCAAGTAAACAAGTTATCAAAAGTTAAAAAAAGCTGGATGCTCTCAAACACTGGGGGCGTGTTCGTTTTCGGCACTGAAACCAAGCCCAAAGTTTCCGTCTCTCTTAGCCTTTAACTCTTTCCCCGCCAGCGTTTTTTTAAAAAGTTGCCAGCCAGTGCCAGCATTTTTTGTTATTTTCACAAAAGTTTAATGCCTTCCAGAAAATGTTCTTCTTTAAATATATAAACAAACAATATATCAAATGAAAGAACAGACTCTCTGCTTTCAAAAAAAAAAAAAAACGTTTCATCCTACCTTCATTAGTTCTCTTTTATCACCTCTCAAATGGGTAGGTTTCTTCAAAAAGATAATTCCATTTTGATAGAGATCAGATGCAAAGCGATCTTTAAAACATACACATAGTTTTTTCTCGCTAAAGGCGCTAAAGGAGGCGCTACTTCCTGGTTGTATAAGTTGCAGAAAGCCGGAAATTCTTGTCATTGGCAGGGAAGCGTTTTCTCTTAATTGACAAGTTATCTCGTCAATGGTGGGGAAAGAGTTAAATACCGCTACAACCTGAATGGGTGCCTGTGATTGAGCGTGCGAACTGTTGATGCTAATACACTCAAGTTATTATAGTGTTAAAGGCGGGGCCATGCTCTATGGCACCAGTGCGTCATCGAGCCATGAATTCAGGACCTCATAACAAATCCAGAACTCAGTAATGGTGAAAAACTGTGTATAATATAACATTTATAATGTGTTTAGAAAAGTTTTTCCATGAATATCCTGATATTAGATTTACATCAAATTACAGAAATAAAATGGGTTGCGACTGCCATTTCATGTTGACTTTAAGCCGATTTGCGCAATAACAGTACAGTTGCCTCAACCTTAGATCACTTGAAATACATCTATGTGAAAGTACAAGCTGATAAAACTCTGGTTATGGCATAACACCGCTGCGGTCTCACTGTGTGTTTCTCGACATTGTGTATTTGTGTTGTGTGTGTCTTTCTCGTTCGCATACTACTTTCATTTTTATTTCTTGTTTCTCTATTTTCCTTTCTATTCTCTTTCAGCATATTCTGATTCATCTCGTTTCTCTCTTTCTTTCACACCTGTACCTTTTCTCCTCAAGTTTTCAAGCTTTCTACCGTCTCTCTTTCCTCTTACACTTCTTTTTCCTCTCTGTCACTTTGTCTCTCTGTCTCTTTGTCCAGATTTCCCTGCAGTTCTTTTCCTTGTGTCTATTTGTAGATGTAGGGGATGAGGAGGAAGCAGGTCCTCTACGCCGCTTCCAAAATTCTCGCGAGAGGTGCAAGTTCCTCGCCCCCTCCATCTCAGTGTCTGTGCCTGAGGATGACCCCTACCACTCTGATGAGGAATACTATGAACACCCTTTATTCAGCCCAGAGTGGACGCGCTCTGGCTCTCGCCCACCAGGGCAGGCCGCAGCGTTTAGACAGATCGAAGGTGAACCACGCATGGTTCCTCTCTGCCATTCTTTCTACCCCTCCTTCTTCCTCCTCTTTCTCTCTCTTAACACCCACTCTCTTTCTCTGGCTCAGCATCAACACCTCTTTCTCTCTCTGGTACACCTCTCCCTGTCTTTTGTCTCCGTTGTGTCGTGCCCACTCCGACTAGAGAGCGTGTCTTGTGGGGGTGGCATCAGTTTTTGTACCTTGTCTTTGGTGTATTCCAGTTGCAAGACATTTGGATTTAGTGAAATCGTCGTGCCATGCAATGAAAAACACAAACATTGTGTCACAGTCAAACTCCCCGCTGTCATAAAGTCTTCTGTTAAAGTAGGAAAATAACTGGCTCTGAAATCCAAATGACTTGCACCATCAGCAGGACATTTGTGCATGCTGTGCACATTTCCTACCTTTGCCTGTTTGCCGTGTTCTCGTCTCTGCATCTGTCTCGCCCATATGTTAGCGTCCATCTGTACTTTCCATTGTCCCTGATCAGGCCCAAAAACATTCCCATACGTCTGTACCCCGCCTGTCCTGGCAGGCCCCTACCATCTCTCCAACCTGCTGATGTACACGTGCTGTAGATCACAGGAAGACTTTCAGCTCTTATTTTACAGTGTTAATGAAGGTAAAAAAGAAAAATATTTATGTTGTAAATCATTTTTCATCAGGGACCCTTATTGTTCTTTTAACTTTAGCATTTTGGGTTTTAGTCAAAGACGCTAAGTTTGTTGGTCCTTTACCTTTCTTACTTTCTTTCTCTCTCTCTTTCTATCTTTTATCCCTCCTTTCACTTCAGTATCCAAGCAAAAAGAGTGTCAGTTATATCTCCCTCTCATAGAAAATAATCCGCATCATAAGCTGCATTTGTGCTTCGTTCTAAGCAAGAATTCTGCATCTTTGGTTTAAATTCATTTTGACGTCTCAATAGCATTAGTTTGTCCGTCTCAGTTAAAAGACACAATGCAAATGCACACCCAGCATTGTGAAGTGTGTTATCTGCAAGTCAGTTTTTCATGTTGAAAAATATAATTGAACAAATGAAGGAGCTGGGATGGAAAATTTAGCAAAAAGTTTCAAAACAATCATCCAGTGTGGTCCAAAAGTTAGATTCAAAATGTAATTAAACATGGCAATAAAATAAACATGAATATGTAAAGCAAAGAAACATAATGATGTGAAATTATTATTTCTAATTCACAAATCAAATAAGCAAATTTGTGACATTGAGGTCACATATACTTAATTTCGATGGAAGCACACAAGATGCTCATACTGAGATATCGCACACTGTCAAAACAAATGATCAAAAATAATTCCTAGCTGTCACTGGGGTGGTACCCTTTTAAAAAGTACACCTGTGCACCTAATGAGGTTATTTTAGTACATACTGTATACGAAAGAGTGTATATTAGTACCTGAAAGGGACATATTGGTAGCAAATGCATACATATCTGTGCCGAATTGATACATATTAGAACATTTTAAAAGGATACTGCCCCAATGACAGCTTGGGACCATTTTTGACAGTGTAACATGGACTTGTAACAAGGTTTTGCTCAAACTTATATAGATGCAATTCGTCAGATGCATAAATACCAAAAAATTCCAAGATGCGAATTTACCTAATTGCGCGAGTAGATTACATACAAATTTAATGCAATGACGCAAATAGATACAGACTCGTGCGGGGCAGTGCGAATAAGGTGGTTTGGGGGCGGAACTTTACAGCGAACACGCCCTATTTGCTTTAAATGCATCTTCAGACAAGTCAAAAATATTTGCGTAAATTAACGCAGGCCAATGCAAATGATGCGAACTGGGCGACACGAATGCCGCAAACACACGTATTCACTTCAAACGCGCATTTTGTGCAAGTTAAAAATATTCAACTCAAGCGGAAAATTAGCATGACACGAAGTTAAATCCCACGAGTAATCTAGAGCGAGGAATGTGCAGCTTCGCGTTTGGCAGCATAATAGGGCGTACACACCAGAAGCAAATGTTAATATTTGCGCGAGTAGATTACATACAAAGTCAATGTTAAGACGCGAATAGACACAAACTCGTGCGGGGCAGTGCGAATAAGGTGATTTAGGGGCGGAACTTTACCACGAACACGCCCTATTTGCTTTAAATGCATCTTCAGCCAAGTCAAAAATATTTGCGTAAATTAACACAGGCCAATGCGAATGATACGAACTGGGCGACACGAATGCCGCAAACACACGTTATTCACTTCAAACGCGCCTTTTGTGCAAGTTAAAAATATTCAACTCAAGCGGAAAATTCGCATGACACAAAGTTAAATCCCGCGAGTAAGCTATAGCGAGGAACGGGATGTTTCGCGTTTGGCAGCATAATGGTGGTGTACACACCAGAAGCAAATGTTACTATTTGCCAGAGTAGATTACATACAAAGTCAATGTAAAGACGCGAATAGACACAAACTCGTGCGGGGCAGTGCGAATAAGGTGATTTAGGGGCGGAACTTTACAGCGAACACGCCCTATTTGCTTTAAATGCATCTTCAGAAAAGTCAAAAATATTTAACTCAATAGGAGAATTCTCATGACACAAAGTCCAATCCCGCGAGTAATCTAGCATTGTGAAGCTTTGCGTTTGATGTGTACACAGGATAAGAATTAATTTTCACTTCTGCTTCAACTCAAGCTCTTATGCCAATAAAATAATTTTTTATTACATTTAGACTAAAAAAAATCTATAGTGGTGCACAGAATATTGTACCCCGTTGTCATTTTTCAATAGAAATATTATAATAGGTTTGGCAAATCTGTGATTTTAATTGTAAAACACACAATTTACAGCCTGTATCATTTGGGAGTAACTTTTGAGATAACCCTGTAATACCTTAAAAATATTAAAAATGACATTTCCTAAAGATTAATTCAATTTCAATTCAATTTTATTTATATAGGGCTTTTCACAATTGGTAATTGTTTCAAAGCAGCTTTACATTAATAGAAGCAGGGGGAAACACAGAAAAATCGACAGACAATATAAGTAGCAAAATACAGCGGCTGTGAATAAACTTTACTAGCGAGTGTATTAATAATGTAAGGTATAGAAGAGGGTGCTAAGTTAAGCCAATGTCGGTTTAAAAAGTTTTGAAATAACATCAATACTAATTACTGATTTATCTTATCAGAATATATTTAGTGCAATACAGGGGCGTCGCTAGACCCCTTTTACTGGGGCACGTGCCCCAGTGTAAATCTTTTGTGCCCCTGTGTAAATCTCAAGTTTACATTTTAGCAATTAACTAGTTTATTCCTTTACAAAGACAATCGCGGCAAAACGGATCTATATGCAATGTAGTCAGTTCACGTTTGAAAAAGCGACGCAGAAGTCGCACTGACGCGTGCACGCCTCAATTCATGTCCGCGTCCGCGCACGGACATGAATGGGTGCGCGATGGGTGCGCGGACGCGGACATGAATTGAGGCGTGCACGCGACTGTTTTGCCGCGCGCAGCCGCATACAAAGTACACGCGATTGAGTTGGTTTATGAAAACATGACGAGACTAAAGTAAGTTTCTAAATAATAATGAAAATCTTATTTTCACCCGATCATTGACGCATGTGATGGACATCAGAAATGTTTTGTGCAAAGCAGGAAAGGGGAAGCAAAAATGAGAGATGATGAATTTAAGGGAGTAAAGACACATAACATCTTACCCTGTCAGGGCTCAAACATTAGAGGGAAAATCTCAGGAAAACCTCTGTCAATAGTCTATAAAATTGCATTGTTCACATACAAAAACTGTGTTATACTGTTTTGTATTTTCAGATATGAAATTAATATTTAGTTCACTAGCTCTAGGTCATTACATAAACAGTTAGCAGTAACTAAGATAGATTTTTTAGTAGCAGTCATAAAATGAAAATATTCTTAAAAATAAAAAAAGAAGTTATTACTCATTGTTATGTAAAATGCAAATGTGCATAAAAAAAATTCTCTCCGGCCATTATTTCCAAACATTTTATGCCTTTAAACATGTTAATAATGTTGAATATATGTATATATAGAGATGATACCTAAATATTTTTAAATTAATGTTTGTCTTTCCCAGTACTTGTTGCAATGTTGGAATAGTGGGTTAAGCAAAGGAAATTGTATCTTGCACACGCAGGCTTTCAAGAAAAAGTAAAAAAAAGATGGGGGGCCGTGCCCCAGTAGAGCTTTATGTCTAGCAACGCCCCTGGTGCAATACTATCGGCAGGAATTACGTTTTCCCTAATTACTGTATAAGACGACAGCATTTTTTTCTTATTGCTTTCCATCACTTAGGCAGTCACCTTAAGGCCAAAGTATGATTAATTTCATATGGTACTGTACACGCATAGCCGATTTCTGAAACCCCACATACACTGTACGCGCAAGTTGCGAATCCGTGTACAGGAGTATGGAGTATGTAGGCCATGAGAGGTATTGCAAATTGTCGCAATGGGCATGTGTCGAACGTCTGCGCATGTGCATGAGTCAAATGAACTATGCCTTGCAAAACTGTACGTTCGACCAAAACAGACTATACCTATGGCTTTAAAATGAAGTATGCAGTGCATTATAATAATTAGTTTGATTAAGCTGTAAATATTAAGGCAGGTGAGGAAGAAAAGCGTGCTTGCTTTAATAAGAATCCCAAGCTGCATGATCTTATTCCTTATAACCTATCCACCATGAGTTCATAAACTCCATCTAAACATATCTAAGCAAATGGCATTAGACATCCCCATAACTAATAGAGCTGAAAGTGTCCCACCTTTTAATTCCCCAGTAACCCAAGTCTGTGTTGTCTATAGTCTTGATGTTTCCACTTGTCTCCCTCTTTTTGAAGAAGAGGAGACCATAGAGAGTCTCTCAGCTGCGGAGGAGGAAGAGGAGGAGACTTCGGAAGCCGCAGCAACAGCAGCAGCTCTAGAGGAACAGGAGGAGGAGGAGGAAGAGGAGGAGCAGTGGAGTGGGGATGAGCCTGAACAGGAACCCCCATTCGAGCTCCTAGAGCGCGCAGAGGTCATAGGCGAGGCCCAGGCTCTGCCCGGCCTGCAGGCTGAGGTTCACACACAGGCAGCTACTGCTGCCGACGAAGCCCCTAATGGGCGAACTGAGGAGGCAGAGGGTTATGAAAGCCCTGCTGAAGGTGTGTCCATCCTTCTCATGACCTGCATGTTTCGTCTCTCTCTCTTTTAAAAAAAAGCAAAGCGAAAGCATTATAAGAGCTTTCTTAAGAAGTATAGGATGAATGGCCCAACATCTCCTCTATCTGCTGATGCTGCAAGGCAACACAGGCTTGATGGTGAACGGCTTTTGTGGCCAAAGCTATGTGTCATTCTGTATCTTTGGCTTTTCTTTTTAAGTGCTTTTTTCAGAGCTGCCGCCATCTGCTCGCAATCTGACGCTATTTCTAAACCTTACTGCTTATGTTTCTATTGATGCTACCACTGCCAGGTCGACCTCCCCCATAGCTTATCCATTGCTCCGTTTTTTTTTTGCCAACTACTGTATATGGTTGATACATTCTTGCTGCATGCTCCAGCAGGACATGTGTGTTTTTTGTTTGGGATTCAGTGAATCCTTTGTTTTTGTGCTATTGTGCTTCTTTGCTAGTCATAACTGTTTGACTTGATTTTTATTTTGTTTATTCATTTTCATTTGTAATGTAGTCAAGTTTTTTTTTTAAGCATTGCCATTTAATTTGACTTTGTTGTGTATTTAATTTATTTAAAGCAATCTGGTGAATAGTTAAAAACAAATTTGTCTTGTAGTGGCATTGTAAGACTATTTATTTATTAAATGTGAACAGGCAAATTTTGTAATTTATGCATAATTCTTGCCTGACATAAAGCATCTCTTATATTTAGAGATGTTTTGTTCCTACCAAATCACTGTTAAATGATCTCTTTAATTAAAAATTTAACAGACCCAACGCACATTTTCCATCATTACGGAATATATATCTGTCAGTCATCTTTTGATCATCATTTTCATCTGCTATAGCTGCTGGTGTTGACGTCAGTATCGTGTTTGGACCTTCTTGAACATTTCATCTTAATTTTTTGGACCACATCCACCCTACACTGAATTTTCTGGGTCTGCATGCTGGTCCTCTCATAACCATGCCATCACTTCATCACTGAGTTGGTATGTGTCTCATCTCAGTCGCTGCTGTTTGAAAATGGAACTGTATTCGACCAAAAGCTTTGCCTGTCTGTGTGATGGTTGGCCTGGCAAACTTTTGTACTATGAATACTTATAATACAATACAGTGCATACTACTTGAGCTTTGCTTTCAGCTGTGAAGATGGATGCAGAGAGGCCAGATAGCGAGAGGACAGAACCCATTGGTATGGACTTCACCGAATCTGCAATGCATCTAGATGATCTCCCATCTTACCAGAGTATTGTCAGAGACACAGATATGCCTGAAAGCCCCTTGGCCACAACATACCCGATTGAAGATTTTGTAGTGCCTCCAAGTGACCTGGATGATGCCAAAGAACCTTTTGAGGCTCCGCTTGAAAAGCCTGATGGACAAAGTTGTGATGTGATACAGCCTTTAACCGAAAAATATGACTCAAGCAATATACACCAGGACGAACCAGGACATGTACAAGACAAACACGTGGAAATTACTGCCACAGAACAACCTGATAAACAAGAAGGGGACATAAAGGACAAATCTGGGATGTCTGCTTATTTTGAGACTACTACAATTAAGACAGATGCCAGGTCTCAAGGTGAAGGATATTATGAGCTGAGTACCACATCAGAGGAACAAAAAGACTCTCTTGGTAACCTACCATTTCCTGAAATCAGCTATAGCACCCTATCTCAAACACACTCTTTGGAAGTCAATCCAGATCTTATAAAAAGTACTGCAGACACATTAAAGACCACTTCACCAGAAGAAAGAAGAGATGACTGTAGGCTGTCTCCTGGAAAGCTGGCTCTAGAGCAGAGAAGCTACTCTTTGAATATCACCATTGGCACAATGGAACATGGTGAACTGCAGGGACATCCCAGGAACTTTTCTCCATTAGCTACTGACATCATGTCTCATACTAGTGGAAGCCTTGATGAATCTGCTGAATATCTTCCTGCCACCACTCCCTCAGTGGATAAGATTCCTCAGTTTCCTCCTCTGATTCTGGAGTCAGCTTCCTCTGTTACAGCTTCATCGTTTTCACCTCCCCAAGCAGCAGTCAGTGAAGTAGATACTAGTCCACAGCCTGAGTCACCGGATTCTCCTGCCCCAGCGAAGTGCTGTTACAAGAATGGCACAGTCATGGCCCCAGATCTACCTGAAATGCTGGATCTGGCAGGTACCCGATCAAGGTTAACATCAGACAACACTGATCTGGAGATTATGAGGAGGAAGTCTGTCCCTATGGACATGACTTCTATTGTCAGTGATTCTTTAGCGCATTTGTTAAAAGGTGACCATGGTCAAATGGCTGCAAAAAGAGAAATGCAGCTAGAGGATCAAGGATACTGTGTCTTTAGTGAATACTCTGGTCCAATGCCATCCCCTGCTGATGTGCACAGTCCAATGGATACTTCTCCCCGAATCTTTAACACTATGATTTCAGAGGAAAAGGAACCTGGTTTTGTTGCAAGTGAAAAAGAGTTTCTGCTAGGCGAGGATTTGAAAACAGCAGAGTTTGTTGCCCCACAGGCAAAAGCAGAGAAAGAAATACAGAGGAAGGAAGATTCCTTTGAAAGAGAGAGTGCAGTTGCTGAAAAACCTACAACTGAGACTAAGCAAGATGAGACTGATGCCTTTAAGACTGAAACTTTGCACGAAAATGTACCTGAAATCGAGAAAGAACAGTTAGAAAAGCAAGTTGAAACTTTCATTACACCAAAAGTTATGGTTACTGTGGAGGAACCAAAGCCAGATCTTGATGAAGACGCTAAACTTGCAGCTGAATCAGATGCTGAAATTGCTGACTATGAGAGGCAAATACGCAAATTAGAAATGGAGGACCGGCCCTTAAGCGTAGAGGAGGAAAGAGAGCTCCAAGAGCTCAGGGAGAAGGTAAAGAATAAACCAGACCTTGTGCACCAGGAAGCTTATGAGGAAGTTGATGCAGAAGATGTCTACCAACTCACCGGTGCTGCTAAAGATAGGATTGCCAGGCCACTCAGGCCATCCCCAGCGTCTTCTGTAGAAAGTGCTACAGATGAGGAGAAATTACTTGAGACCGAGAAGCCTAAATCACCAGAGACTCTTAAAACAGATCCTAATAGATTATCTCCCGTTGGATCTTTTGAAAAATACTTTAGAGAGGAGAGACCTTCAGAGCAGGAGGTGAAGCAGAAAGCCACAGCGGAGTCCCCCAAGAAAACAGTTGTTGTGGAGCAACCCCAGCCAGCCCCAGCAAAAAAAGAAGAGGCACATTCTGAAAAAGAAGTAGTTCAGAAAGATACAGTAAAGCCCCTTGAAGATAAAGCTGTTGAAGAGCAACCTCAGCAATCAGCCCCATCAAAGACAGAAGAGACACCTTCTGAAAAAGAGGTAATTCAGAAAGATACAGTAAAGCCCCTTGAAGATAAAGCTGTTGAAGAGCAACCTCAGCAATCAGCCCCATCAAAGACAGAAGAGACACCTTCTGAAAAAGAGGTAATTCAGAAAGATACAACAAAGCCCCTTGAAGATATTGCTGTTGAAGGGCAACCTCAGCAGTCAGCCCCATCAAAGACAGAAGAGACACCTTCTACAAAAGAGGTAATTCAGAAAGATACAGGAAAGCCCCTTGAAGATAATGCTGTTGAAGAGCAACCTCAGCAACCAGCCCCATCAAAGACAGAAGAGACACCTTCTGAAATAGAGGTAATTCAGAAAGATACAGTAAAACTCCTTGAAGATAATGCTGTTGAAGAGCAACCTCAGCAATCAGCCCCATCAAAGACAGAAGAGGCACCTTCTGAAAAAGAGGTAATTCAAAAAGATACAGTAAAGCCCCTTGAAGAAAAAGCTTTTGAGGAGCAACCTCAGCCAGAACCTTCAGAGACCATAGACACTCCTGTAGAGACCACTGTGATGAAGGAAGTAGGGGAAGACATAGAGCTTGCAGAGGAACCTGAAGAGGTCATGCCAGACACAAAGCCAGCCCTAACATTAGTACCGGATGACATGGTGACAGAAAAAACTGAGCCAGCTGACACTCCAGTAGAAAAAGAGGAGATTAATGTTGTTGAGAAAGAAAAAGTAGAATATGAAGTTTTGGAAGGGGCCAAGGCAGCAGATGACACTCTTGAGTCTCGAGCTGCAATTGAGTCAATAGTGATGGTGGAAGATGATTTCATCACTGTGGTCCAGACCATTGACGAGGGAGAAGTCTCCGGACACAGTGTACGCTTCTCAGCTCCCTCTGAAGAGGAACATCCACAACTCCATCAAGAAGAAGAAGAGGAGGAGTCTGTGGAAATGGCACAGGAGGTAGAGATAGAGGCTGCCAGTCTAGAGGAAGTCTTGGATATCTCTGAGCAAGTTCAGCCCCCAGTATTCCCAGTGAAGGAGATAGAGGTACCAGAGAGTGAGGCTCCTACCCAAAGCTATGACGACTACAAAGACGAAACCACCATGGATGACTCCATTTTAGACAGCTCCTGGGTGGACACACAAGGTGAATTTTCTTATAAATGTGTTTTGCATGAAATAAGCAACTACCATAACTTTTTAGAAGTTTTCAGAAGTTTTACTCAACTTGTTGTTTTAGGTTTAATGAAACTAAAACATGTAAACATGTACAATACTGTTTGTCATTCTAATAATTTAACCGTTTCTAAAAGTCCATGTGATTCAACGTAAATGCACGTTCACAGACTTGTATGAGAGTAGATTGCCTGTTTCACCTCCTTTGTTTAGCAGACGATGATAAGAGCTTAGCTACAGAGATGATTGAGCCTCTACCAAAGGCGAGCCCGGTCAAGAAAGCGCATGGAGACCAACCGATCAAACAGAAAACTAAGGGCAGCAGGACCAAAGGTCGAATAAGCACCCCTGAACGTAAACCTAAACCTGTTCGCAAGGAGCCGGTACCCATCCAGAAAGAGGAGATGAAGAAGAAAAAAGGTTTCTGTGATTAGTGAAAAAAAATTCTCTTTCTGTGATTTTTTTCATACTCTATATTGTTTTTTTGTCACCAATGTTTAAACCTTAAACCATCATGTTTAGTAGTTGAAACCTAGTATTGTAGTTTAAACAAAACCTACTTTACACTATCTGTAAAAATTCTTAATGTCCTTTCTAGGAACAGTGACATCCTTTTGCATTTCACAAATTTCAATCTGTCAGATTTCATTATGAAATTATTTTATATTATAAAATTGACATTGATACAGAATCATGAGATTTATTGTCCTGAGTTTAACTGCTGCTGTGATCGTCCTTGACCTTGTCTTTCCCTTTTGTAGCTGTGATTAAGAAGTCTGAGTTCACAAAAAAATCTGATATTCAGATAAGCTCTCCTTCTCGGAAGAATGTTACAAAGACTACTGTAAGGCACCCAAGGCCTACCCAACATCATGCGTGTGCTAAACGGAAACCGACAGGTGATCTCTATCATAAGGAGCTGATATGCAGTGTGGCTGGCAAACATGGACATTGGCATGCTGTTTTTTAAAGTGGTGCTTGTCTGTCATTTTGATTTTGATTTTATTTAAAAAATTTTGTAACACATTGTGTTGTATTATTTCCATAAGTTAATGCAGCATTCGTAATAGGGGCCAAATGTTTTATTCCATGTTTTTATAATGTTTTTATTTTCTTATACTTTGACTTTTATTTTGTCTGCATGTGTTCTTATCTGCAACTGGTCTTCTTTTATTTGCAATGCTTATTACTAAATATTGTATAATTGTGGTGCATCCAATCGCTATGTTTCTGTATGTCATGTGTGTGTGTGTGGGGGGGATTTTAAAGGATGACTTGATTATTTTACGCAGTTTTTGAGGTAAAGCATCGGTACAGTAATCTGTTATATCCTTTACCATTCAATTCAATTTTATTTATATAGCGCTTTTCACAATTTGAAATTGTTTCAAAGCAGCTTTACATTAATAGAAGCATGGAAAGACACAGAAAATTCGACAGATAGCATAACATAATACAGATAGCATAAGCAGCAGAATTTGCTGTGGCTATGAATCAACATTTATAAGCGAGTTTTTTAGTAATGTAACGTATAGAAGAGGGTGCCAAGTTAAGCCCAAGAAGGCTGCCTCCCCGGGTTGAAAAACCCCCTAGGAGACCAACTGAACTGGATGAAAGACACCTGGTGGTTTGAGGAAGTTTAAGGGCCAGATTTACTAACAGCTTGTGCCAGCGCAAACCATCATTTTGTTGTTAAATAACGACTGGTGGGATTTACTAAAGACGCGCAGTGGATAGTTAGCGCTGAAATGGTGTGGTCTAGTTTTTTTTTGCGATTGACCTCATTGGAAATTAATTTCTAGGAGTTTCCCTTTTAGACGCAAAATTTATGGGAGGGGATTATTTAAATGATTCACGCAACGCGATTTCATCTGCTCTGATGTTTGCGCTGATGTTATGACTGGTATTTCTGCCATTATTTAATGCCGAAAAAGTAGGTCTTCAATTACTTTGCGTTTGAAATTTTAAAAAAGTATGTGTGAAACAATGCAGAGAATTGTTTTAACATGTAACCGTTTATTTGGAATACCAGGGGAACATATTATTCAAAAAATATTGTTTGCCAAGCCATGCTATTTTTTATTTGTTAAAGTAAATACAATAGAAGTCACACAATACCAGACATTTCGGAACTTCTTGTAAACCTTTTTTTCAGCCTACTATGGTTTCGTTAGCTAGGATTACACACCCCGAACTCAAGATCTGCTCTGCTTATTTGCGCCCCTAAACTAATTTGCGCGGTCCTTGCGTTGGTCATTATGGAAATCGTCTGTTGCATTTGTGTTATTAAATTTGCGCTTTTTTAGTAAATAACCTGCAGATATTGCAACTCCCATTAGTGCTTTTTTGGAATTGCGCTCTCACGCTAATTTGCCCCGTTTAGTAAATCTGGCTCTTAGTTTCTTGGATAAGAAAAATGACCTCCACCTCAAAGGAGGACGAGGGCCAGTAAGGAAAGTGTCCTAAATCTCCTTATGTTGGCTTTATTGGTTTATAGAGCATAGTGTTGACATTGTAGATAGAGTGGTGGTAATCATAAGGAGATTTAGGTCATTTTCCTTACTGGTCCCCTCAAAGTCCATTGAGCAAATTTGGGACGAGTTGGAAAATACACTCCACTTGTGCATTCAAATGAAAGCCTTTGGATTGGGTTGCAGAAGGCATGGGATAACATTACTGGTGAAGTTTTGAGGAAATATATTGACAGAGAGATGTGCTGCTTTAATGGTTGCAAAAGGTGGACAAACCAAATATCAAAGTTAAAAGTGGATAAAAAGAGTCACTTCATCTGATATTTGTTGTGCTCAGTGCAACAATCATTATGGACTGAATTCATGTTTTGGAGGGAAAAATATTTTCAGATCTGTCAGGTGTTGTAATAATTTTGGCCACCACTGTATTTGTTTATCATTCCCTCTCTTTCTCTCTCTTCTCATTGCAGTTTCTGCAGATGGACGGCTGCCCTTCAGTGTGGCCAGGCACTCCAGAGATCGGGCATCTGTAAGTGCATCTCCACATCTCGTGGTATATATACATTCAAAGTTGCAATTTATGGCTGAAACTGGTTGATCAGTTTTTTAGCAGATAGTTGAATCTGCATACTTAATGCATATACAACAGAGCTTCCCAAATGAAAAGAGCTTCAAAGTCTTTTAATTGGGTTGGCCTGTTCTCTTGACTTTGTCCATTCCTGTCATCTCATTTGTGTTATGTTGTCATGACGTTGGTGTGTTGTTTTTTATGCCTTAAACATTAAAATAAAATTTCAACCAAAAATGAAAATCATGGCATTGTTTACTAACTTTCATGTCAGTCAAAAACCATAAAGCATTGGTGAATAATGACAGAATGTTCATTTTTGGGTAAATTAATTAATGTTCCATGAAATATTATTACGTTTAGAGAAACTAGGTGTTTTGTTTTTTGCTTGCTTAGCTTTTTAGATACATTTTTTTGGAAAAATGACTTTAAAGGTCATGTTCTTCCTGATACCATTTTTGCTGATAGAGCATAAATAATACCTGCAAAATGATAAAGCTCAAAGCTCACTGCCAGGAGATATAATTTCTTTAACAAAAGTCACATTTTAAAGCCTACAGGGAACGTCTGGTTTGGACCACAGTCCTCTACTTCCGGTTAATGACATCAATAAAAGAGTTTTTGACTAAACTCCGCCCACAGGAATACATCAGTCGCCAGCTTTGGCTCAAACGGCACTGCTAAGCTAAGCTGCTGTCGAATCACAACACACTAAATGAGCTACGTTTCGTATTTCTAAAGGAGGGACTTCATAGAACAAGAAGACATCAGTAAATTGTGTAAAAAAAGCCACGTTTTTTTTACATGTGAAATATGAACACATGTTATATTGCGCACTGTAAACACAATCAAAGCTTCAAAAACACAGGAAAAAAGGGAACTTTAAAAAGCCAAATCTGTGGTCCAGTGTTGCTCATTTCATTTGGTTAAACAGTCTGTTTAATGTAATATCATTTTCTCTTTGTGTATTTGGTTTTGTTATATTCATTACATATTTCATATTTTGTTTTTTATCCTTGTGCATCTGTCAATGTCCTCTCATCCTAGAACTCCAATTCCACAACACTAACAAAGATCCCCACCTCTAAAATGCGGGCATCGGCCTTGGTGCCAGCCCGACCAAACTCCGCCTTCTCCTCCAATAAATACAGCCCAATGGGGGAGGCAGGTCTTTATGATCCCCGCCCATCTTCAGCGGGTCCACAAGTATCACTAAACGAACTTGTAGTTAAGGTAAGCGGGGGCAAGATGGTTTACATAGAAATTTGCCTCACAAGATCAGAAACTTGCTTTGCAGAGAACACATTATCCTTAGCCTCTGGTTGTAGTCAAGTAGTTTTGTTTTCATGTTGAACTAACTTACGTCTGATATCAGTTTAATAGTAGCCTATTAATGACCCTGTTTAGGATGGTGGGTCTCGGAGCCCGAAGAGATCATCCCTCCCACGGCCAGCATCCATACTTACACGCCGCTCATATACAGCTGAACAGGAGGAGAGTTCAACCTCTCTCACCAGCTCTGGGTCCACGGCACCACGCAGGCCTACATGTAAGAAACCCTCTTTCTCCTTTTATACCTTTAAACATCTCACTATCTTGTTATTTCTGTCTTTTTCTTACTGTTTTATTTCCCTATTCTGCTTTTCTTACTACAAGTTAAAATATGTAGGAGAAACCAGAGTTTTTGGGTTTATAAGATGAGTGTATTGTATAATATCATGAAGCAGCGCTGCTATTATAATGATACATTTATATTAATGCATTTGGCAGATGCTTTTATCCAAAGCGACTGTCTATGCATTTTAGTCGTTTTCATTATGTGTGCCCCCTGGCATTCTAACCCCTCCTCTTTGCACTGCTAATCCCATCGCAGCTACAGAAACATTATAAATAAAGATAAAGTAATTTAAAGGGGAAATTTCACAAGACTTTTTAAAAATGTTAAATAAATATTTGGTGTCCCAAGAGTACATGTTTGAAGTTCTAGCTCAAAATATTATATAGATAATTTATTATTGCATATTAAAATTGACACTTTGTAGGTGTGAGCAAAAAATGTGCCGGTTTTGGGTGTGCCCTTTTAAATGCAAATTGCAGTGCCGTGATTGCATAGTGCAGATTAAGAAGTGAGATTATCCCCTTCTGACATCACAAGGGGAGCCAAATTTCAATTACCTATTTTTTCACATGCCTGCAGAGAATGGTTTGCCAAAACTAAGTTACTGGGTTGATCCTTTTCACATTTTCTATGTTGATAGAAGTGCTGGGGACCCAATTATAGCACTTAAACATAGAAAAAGTCGGATTTTCATGATATGTCCCCTTTAAATACATTTTTGTTAATGTAAGGATGCTTATTTATGATTAAAAACACAATGATTATTTTTGAACCACAAACAAAACTTTTATTTAAAAACATTTATTTTAGTATTTCAGTTGGTCAGATGTGTAACAGTTAAATACATATCCTCGCATATTATGCAAAAATGTAAATGCCTAAGAAATGTGGCATATACAAGTAAATAAATGACATTAACAATGGTTGGAAAATGGACATATGTAGGGCAGCCAGGTCTTAGGATATTGACCACGATCTGTAAATTATTATTTATGTCAGATGCTTTTTTTCTCTTCATCCACTATTCCAAATTCACAGAACCACATATTTATGGATGCATGGTATTTTAGCGTTATATAACTTTGATCATTTTCAGCTCAGTTTCAAGCTGTGGTCTTTTGCAGGGGTCTACCTTTTGGCATCCAGGTACCCCTTACAAGGGAAAAAAAATTCCAAGGACCCCCTTAAAATACCCCCCTTAATATTAAAATAATATTTTTACACTTGTTTCATAATGAGTCAACTTATGTGTTGTAAGACATTTCTTAAATGTTTTCATAATAATCAACACAAATTATTTCACAGACCCCTATGGCTAATTATTGAAGACCACAAGGGGTCCCCTGACCCCACTTTGAGAACCCCTGATCTATTGTATGTGTAGCTTTAACTAAAACAACACTCGAGAACCCTGAAGAACACAGAAGTGCTGCTATGAAGTGATTCGTTGTACACATCAATGTAATCTCTTTATAGGGTCCAGGATAAAATCTGTCTTTTCCATCTCTACTTCAATCTCTGCCGACTTTCATAACCCTTCCTCTCTTTGTTTCCCGGTCTGTAGCATTCCGTACGGAAGTCAGAGCTGAGCACAGGACAGGCAGGTCTGCTAGTATGTCAGGTAGTATGTCAGGTATAGACTTTATTGAACTGTTTAACACAGTTTACATTCAGCCATCCTGTTCATCTAGTTACCATCAGCACAGTAATGCAGTGTCAATCATTTTTTCACTCCTTTTGCATTTGTCATAGTATATAATACTTTTACAAATTAATCTAACAGTGGAAAAAGACCACTGGATGAATAATCTTAATAGGCACTGGTTTACATCATCATATTTTTTCCTGTATACTCATCCTACCTTTTTAGTTCTGCATGTTCACATACTCTTTTAAGTATATGTTTGTCTATCAAATTAAACAGGATGTGTGACCCTGTCTGTGAAATCCAAGATGAAGTTTTAAAATCTAATTATGAGATTAGTAGCATCAGTTAGCAGTTTGATTTTACTTTTTGTTTTTACTTTGATTCTAATCTTTGACATGACCCTACTCAGTCTGTATTAAAGATATCATGGGTATATTTTCACAGAATGTTTGTTACATTATGTAAAGTTGCAAGTAGTATATTGAAGATATTTACTTTAGCTCGGTTTTTACAGGGTTTTCACATTTGCGATTACATTTTTATGTCGTCTGAATATTTGTGATTTAAAATTTTCGTATCTATAATTTTTTACTCGTCGTTATGATTTGTCTAAAGCTGCAGTCCGTAACTCTGGCCTCTTTATCACCATCTCTGATTGAATAACATATTAGTTTTATAAATAAAATTATAAAAATGTAAATGTTTCAGAAAAGTAATAATGCAAACATGAAGCCATACGTCTCAAGTAGTTCTGATTCAAATTTCAAGTTAAAATCACAAAAAATGAGGTGTGTGTCACACTTTTAGTGGTTTTGCCAACAACGGCCAGTAGGTGTCAACGGTTTGCAGCATACACTTGTGACAAATTATTCAATTACTATCACTGCATTATTATTACTGCAAAAATGTTTTGAAATATGAAAACTACATTCTTAGAGCTTTCCAACAATATATAGTTTGTCAACATTTTTGAAGATTTATAATATGATATTAAAATTATGAATATATAAAATTAATATGCATTCCTATGGGGGGTGGGGTCATGTAACTAAAAACTGTCACTACATTATTTCTATCATCAAATGACTTTGAAATATGAAAACTACATTCTGAGAGCTTTCCAGTGATATATAGTTTGTCATGATTTTTCAGGTTTAGAGTAGGGGTTTAGTCTTATAAATACGTAAAAACAAATTAGGCCTACCTGTGGCCCCGTGACATTTTAGAAACTGACTCTCATTACGTCATAATTCTCCCAATATGGCACTGAAATATGAAAACTACACACCTAGAGCTTTCCAACAATATATTGTTTGTCAAGATTGTTTAGGTTTAGAACAGGGTATTAGTGCTATACATATGCAAAAACAAATTGAGTCCAACTGTGGCAGTGTGACATTTTAGAAACTGACTCTCACTACATCATTATTTTCCCAAAATGGTGATGCAATATGAAAACTACACTCTTAGAGCTTTCCAGTGATATATAGTTTGTTATGATTGTTTAGGTTTGGAACAGGGTATTAGTGTTACAAATATATAACAACAACGTGGGCCCACCTGTATACTCGTGGCATTTTAGAAAATAGCTCTCACTATGTCATTCCTTTACCAAAATAGTGATCATAAATGAAATCTACACTCTTAGAGCTTTCCATTGATATACAGTTTGTCATGATTGGATAAGAATTCACATGCAAAACACTGAAGTAAATGTTGGGGTCCCTCTGGCGGGACAGTGACATTTATCAGGATATAAATGTTTTGAGGCGCACTCTCTTTAAAATTGAATCAATTACTCTCCATACATAATTTATTTTATAAAACACTGTTGATATATGTATTCTAGAGGCTTAGACCTTTCCAACAATATATAGTTTGTTGTGATATACATAAAATTGATATGGAAAATATTGACGTAAAGTTAGGTGTCCCGTGAGCGGGACAGCGCCACTTAAGGAGTTTTTACTGAGAAAATGTTATGGATTGCAGCTTAAATTTGAAATGTAGACTTAAGTTGTTTTCGAGGCGAAATAATATACATTTCTTTGTAGTAAATGAAAGGATTATGTCAATGTGTGCAAGTCACTTTCACATTTGTTTTGAAATAAGTTTGTAACAGTGAAATGTTTCTGTCTTCTGCTAAAGGCACAGAGACTGTTCGGTCTCGCTCGGCCCGCAGTGGCAACTCAACACCCCGCACGCCCGGCTCCTCGGCCATCACCCCTGGCACTCCTCCGAGTTACTCTTGCCGTACCCCTGGTACACCTCGCACTCCGGGCACCCCGAAATCCCTCAGCCTGTTGTCCCAGGAGAAGAAAGTGGCCATCGTCCGCACGCCTCCAAAATCCCCTGCAACTACACCCAAACAGCTGCGCGTCCTAAACCAGCCGCTGCCTGACCTCAAGAACGTCAAATCCAAGATCGGTTCCACTGACAACATCAAGTACCAGCCCAAGGGCGGCCAGGCAAGTGCAAATATTAATGACTCAACTGAGCTGCTTCCTTTATCCCTCCCCTCCTTTCTTGTTGTTATGCTTCTCCAGGGTTGTTTTTGTCCCCTGCAGACACGTTGTCCTTTCGAGCATCCTTCAATGTGTTTAGTACTCATCATAGTTGCCGGGCGTTTGCATGTGTCAGACCACTGTGTGAATTTTAACAGTTTAAAAAAATAGCTGTAAGGCCAGATCTGCCATCTGGGATTGGCCTATTCTTTTTATGAATGATGTAGTGCTGTCATTGTATTTTGACTTTCTACCTCTTAAGGTACATACACATTATAAGCGCTTATGTGTCGCTCGTCTCTTTTAAAAGAGGCATTTCTAAATCTGGTTGTCATAAACAAATGAGTACTGTCCACTCTAGTAACTGACGAGAAACGGATGACCTGAACTCCACTTCTTCGTTCTCATTGGTAGTCGCTCCCGAAAGTCACTCATAATTTGCATAAAGTTAAAAATTTCTTAACTTTGTCGCACGACTGGACACGCCCCATCTAGGCGCCAACGGTCACTGTCGCTTGTGTCGCCTGAAGTCGTCAACCGTCATCAATCGCGTCGTTCTGCTACTGCTAGTCGCTGCTAGTCTGAATGCAGCTTTAGAAAAGTCTAGGGATTGTGTGATACCTGAATTTTGTATTAGAATTAGGGCCGGGACTCGATTAAAAAAATTAATCTAATTAATTAGAGGCTTTGTAGTTAATTAATCGAAATTAATCACATTTTAATCACATATAAATATTTGACCTGAGAACATTGAGAAGTTATTTTTTCACATGGATTTTTAGTATACCATGAATAATGACTGAATTCAAAAGCTTAAGCAACAAAATATTGTTTATTTTTGTTCAACCAAGTCGTTGTACTCGGAGTCGGGCTAACATCCACGCTAGCTGCTATATGTTTTGCATTGAGATGATACTTGAGGCTCGATGTGCTGCGGTGATATGTGAATTCCTTTGTTGCATAGCTTACACACAACCATGCTCTTATCGAAACTTCCATCAGTTCATTTTTTATAAAAAAAATTCCCGTCCACGGGGCCAACCAAAGCAATCTCATCAGCTTATTCGTTTATGTTCACTGTGGTTTGTTGTTGTCTGAAGTCATGAACGCTAGTTGGTGCTCCAGTATAATCGGTCCGCCGAAACTCATCCAATGAGAAATGTTCCGTGGTGCAAAAATAAGTGCGATTAAAATGCGTTAAAAATGTTTAACGCGTTATTTTTTGTGTAATTAATTAATCTTAATTAACGCGTTAAAGTCCCGGCCCTAAGTAGAATACATTAAGACAATCCAGGAATACACACTGAATATACACACTGTATAAAAAAAATCAAATGGTCCCTAGCTGTCACCATTTAGGTACAGATATGTATACATTTGGTACCAATATGTGGGTGAGTCTCACGAAATCCAGATTTAGAAGGTATCCAGCATCATATTTTTTTTAAAAGCCCTTGAAGCAAATGTTTATTTTTTGCATATATAAAATGAATGTCTGAACTTACTATAACCATTATTTTTAGAGTATTTAAAAATATTTCCTATAAAATTATTTAAATTTTTTAGATTATCATTATCAAAAATGATCATTACCGCAACATGATATTACATTAAATATATGCATTTACAAACTCATGTTTCGGTAATGAGATCTAAAAAGTTGTCTAGGTACTATGACAAACAAAATTTTAACTTTAATCTGGAGACATAAAATAAGAACTGCTTAACTGGTAGCCATCTTGAGTGTCAAAATTTTTTTAAATGTTAGTTCATTAAGGGCTTAAACAATGATTGAAAATTGTTGCGGAGGATGAGAAAATTGGTCTTGGACACATTTATATTCATTATTATTGTCTCTACATTTACCAATGATCACCAAATACCACATGTTTCTTTACTGTAAATGTTTGTAGTATAACATGCACTGAAGCTTTTTATTTTTTTGATTTTTTTATTTATAAATATTTCCATGTCAAAGAACCCAGTCATGGACATGTTGCGGTAATGAAAATTTTCGCCTTAAATGTGGAAAAAAAAACAAAATTGGTTTGTATGATGTCATTTGAAATCATGTGCAAAATAGTACATAAAGAGATGTTTGTAACTGTATGCTTCTTATTTTGATAGCATTTACTTTTATCATCAAAATGTGTCATGACACCGCATAAGCCTAATTTCGCGAGAATCACCCTTGTACACTTGAGGTACTAAAATGCACTTTTTAGGTAATATAGATACTAGAAGTTTGTCCCTATAATCTGATTTCAGCTCAGTCTGGTAGACTTTACAAAATTTGAATCATCTGATGAACTATTTGTCCTCTTACTGTTGAAGTGCACTTAGAGGGCATAAGAGTTCAGTTTGAGGCATCAGAGAGACCCTAGAGAGGGGTGAGTTGTATAACCCCCGCCGCAGTCTCTGTCTGTCTGCACCCAAATGCTCCCTCGCCCCTGGATGACAGCGAATGTCTCCCCATAACATAATGACTCAGACGAAAGGTCTAAGAGACGCGACAAGAGCCACAGTCTTTCAGGGTTGAATGACCGGGCATGTGGCGCCCACTGCCAGTTTGTGTTTGCCCAAGGGTGAAACAGGGTACGAGTGCTGTTCCTGTCTGTGCCTTAATGACTACTAAGGGTCACTGAGGCAGATGGGGACAGTTTGCAAACTCACGTGGAATAATGTTTAAGCTTTGTATGTTTGCACAGTATAGAGTGAATTGTAAGTTTATAAATTACTGACCGTGGTAATACATTGTGTGTGGGCATGTTAGCAGTAAAAAATAAATACAAAAGATAAAAAAGATTTATTGTTTTCATCCAAAAGCAACAGTGTCCCAAGAGGACATCTGGTGACCAGCAATGAACCCTAAATAAACTGCATAAACTCTTGACTTGAGCTATAGTATATAGTTATCTTGCATCTGCTCTTTTTCAAGTAAATCAAAATAATTTTTGCTCCGCTTATATCAGTAAACATTTAATGATGTTTACATTAACGTGCTAAGGATTTTAGCAACATTCCAGTGGATTTTAGTGTTATCATCGTTGAAGGACCATATCATAAATTTTTTATGAAGTAGACTTCATTAATGAGTAATGGATAAGGGCACAAAAAAAATGTAAAATGAGTTGCAACAGTGCTCTTTACGGGTTTTAAGTTTACTTTGTTGCTGTTGTGCGTGGGTGATTCTCACAAAAACTTGGTTTTAAAAATGTCAAGCATGAAAATGTAAAAATTGCTTAAATTTACTTTTTTTCCCACCAGACATTGAAAAACAAAGTCTGGAGTAAATGGGAACATTAATTTAAAAACTTTTACTTATCATTTAACACTTTTTGTAACATAATTTAAAAAATGAGTCCTAAAAAATCTCATTACCGCAACAGTCAGAAAACATCAACACTGACATATTTTCAAAATGACATGACAAACCTGAAAGAACATAATTTGGAGATTCTGCACATGCATTTAAAATCAAAGTATTATGCTTCTATTAATTAAATTAACAATTAATAAGCATCTGTTGCGGTAATGATAATCAAAATGTCGTGTAAGCATTCTGACAAGACAATATTTCAAATTAACTGTAAAAAAGTGATCTTACCTGGTAGCCATCTTGAAGTAACTGGTCCATGTGCTTGGTCACTCAAAATCAAACTTTATTACAATTCTGTATGTGTGCTTAAACTGTTCTCAAAAAGTGTTGCGGAGGATGAGAACATCAGGCATGGACACATAATTTTCCTAATTTTTCTTCATTATTATTATACATGAATATTCAAATATTTTTTCTGTCATCTAATGTAGTCTAGCAAAACATCCATTTATTTTTTTTCTTAATATTTTTGTGTTAATTTGATTAAATTACAACATAACGCATGTTCAAACACAGCCGGACACATTGCGGTAATGAGAATTTCAGCAGAAAATGAGATAAAATTTACAATTATAAATTCTTATGTTGAAATCACACATTGTGCAAGGTAGAACACAGTATTGTGTTAATTCTGATGCTTTTTAATGTTACTATATTACACATTTTAAAGCTAAAATCATTAGTGCCGTGGTGTTTCAATGGTTTCGTGAGAATCACCCGCATATGTTTTTTGCATGCATGTTTGTGTGTGTCTGCTTTACAAACATCTGTGTTGAACTTACTCCATGAGACTGCATCAGCTTGAAAAGTTTTTGTAGACAACTTTAATGACTTCGATATCTCCTGAGACCAAACACAGACACTTACAGCAATCCCCAGCAGCTGTCTCTCTTCCCGAAGGCTCTTCATCTGTTCATTGTTCTCCATCATCCCTTATCCATCAGTATTGTGTGAAACTCATTCAGATTTCTGCATTCTCACCTTCTAGCAGTCTCTAAGTAAGATGGTGTGTGTGTGTGTATGCTATTTTAATATGCACTACATTTAACCATCATGTAAAGTACAGAATTGTGCTGTGTTTATTATTTTTCTAAATAACCCATATGGGATGCAGTTTATACTGTATATTTTAACTTGTTAAAACCAATCCCTTGCAGAAAAACACACCTTTATGCTGGGTTTTGGATTGTGGTATCTGGTTTCTTGCCAGTTCAAGCTGGTCATTGAATGTTTGATGTGATGTGTGTATGACCAACTGGCACAAACTTGAACCAGCTACTGCATTTCAAAACGGCAACCAGTTTAAACTAGAATTTTTATCAGAGAGCTGAGAACTCTTTTGTGTTTATTGCTTATGATTCAGTTTTGCATGCAAAGTTAAACATTACATTTTTGAACGGACAGGAAATCATGAAAGTTGGGTGTTGACCAAATATTTCACATTAGTTGTGTGATAGCTTAACACAGGTCCAACTATTGCTACGTAACACAGACACATACACTACTACAGTATAGGTATATTCATTTTAAAGTATGAATAGTCACAATTCTCTAGGTCAGGGTTTCCCAAACTGGGGTTTGCAAACCTCTAGTGGTTTGCTGGAGAATTGTAGGTGCCGGCAGTTCGTGAGTTAATGAAAAAAGAATCAATTATAATTAAAGGTAGGGTAACAAATTTTGAAAAATGCTAACGGTAGCCGCCTAGCAATGAAATCACGATCCCACCCTCAAGTCAAATCGCCATCCAAAGTCACGCCTCTTTCAAAACACATGAACACGCACAGATCAGACGGTCACATCTCATGTCTCATTCATCACCAGTGAGAAAACTTTGCAGTACAAAGTGAATAACACTTCCAAAATAACCAACTGGTTTACATCAGATTTAGTTTAAGCGCACGGTCGGTTGTGTAGACGTAGTAACGAACAAATATTTCATAAGCAACACAATGTTTCATCAAAGTAGAATATCTGAATCCATCTCAATACAAACATATCGAGTACCTCCCTTACCAAAATAAACTTTCAGACCCTTTGCCTCCTGTAGCTGTTTGCATCTCGTGGTAAAGCAGTAAAGTTGTCAATGTTAATTTGGGTTTTTGCTCTTTGCTGATCCAGGCAGTTTTTGCTGTTGTTATAAAAGATGTCTTTCGTTGTGTGCCTCCTGTGTAGGTTGTCAATTCAGCAGAAAAGTTTGCTGTTCTCGCTGTTTACAGACAGGAGGTGAGCGCACGTGAACGCGCCGATGACGTATGGTGTCTGCGTGGACTTGCTGCGCGGTGGGCATTCAAATGACGCTTACGTATGAGGGACAAAAAAGGAAACGTCCGTTCGGACCGAAGTCTATGATTGGTTAAACATTTTTTGGTCCTACGCCTTTCACAGACGACATAAATTTCTACAAATACATTTAAACAACTTAACACAGTGATTGCTATCAGGATGTGAGGAGACCAGCATAACTAAAAATGTTTCAGGATCAAATCTGTTACCCTAATTTTAAAGCAAAAATGAATAATTTTTGAATAAAATATCTAAATTAAACACAATTTGTTTAATGTGCAAGTCATGTGACCAATTTTATTTTTATAGCGCAATTGGTAATTGTTTCAAAGCAGCTTTACATTAATAGACGCAGGGGAAAACACAGAAAAATCGATGTAAATATCCATGTAAAATTCTACTAATAAAATCTTTTAAACTGATAAAAAAATGTTTTTGAAGTTAAACATGCAAATAGGGCTGTCACAATGATTAAATTATCGTCTCATTGCGATTGTTTGACCTCATTGCGATGATTTCAGATCACTGCAATGATTGCATATCTCTCTAAAAAACACAAAGGGGACCTACACCGCCTGTATAAACGAGACCGTATCTGATGGTGCTCCTTAACTGACAGTGTGACGCGATACATTGCAAACCCATTCAATACAGTGAAAAAAAAACTAAATTCCCAGGTAAAACATACATTTTCAAAAATTCCAAATTTAGGGAAGTGCAAGATGCTATTCTTAGGGATCTGTAAGGAATTAATTTTTTTGCAGACATGTGGTCCAGTACTAATATGACCTTAGTAGGAATGGCCTGTATTTAAGGCCTATTCTGGTATAGTCAGTTTGTTTTGATTGTATTTTTATTTTCTGTTATTTTTTGTCTTATGAAGAATTTTCACAACAATGTGTAAAAATTATTTAATGAACAAACAAAAAATTTTATTAGAATCAAATGTCAAAGCCCTAAAACAGGCAATTAATTGTCATAATCGTCAAAGCCCTAAAACAGGCAATAATCGTCATAATCGTCAAAGCCCTAAAACAGGCAATTAATCGCCATATTCGCCACAATTTATTAGATAATTAACCGTCAGCCAAATTTCATAATCGTCACAGCCCTACATGCAAATGAAAAATTCAAGGGGTAGGCTACTTTAAGAATCTCAAGGGGTACTTTAAGTAGCCTAAATAATTTTGTTCAACGGGGTTCGGCTGACAAAAAAGTTAGAAGATCCCTGCACTATATGTTTATATTTTGACTCGGTTAGTGCTACATTAATATTGTGCATGAAATAACATTTTAGAATGGCATTAATGTCTAAAAGAAATCAAAATGAAGGATGTAAGTTTGACTTTTAGTATGATTAGCCTTAAAGGGATACTCCGTTTACTGTTTTGGAATCCATTCAGCTGATCTTTGGGAAACGCAATGATATTACGCAGTGCCCGAAAATAGTCCCCTGCTATTGAAAGTAACCAAGGGACAATTTTTGGATGCTGCGTAATATCATTGCGCCTCCTGCAGTCATGTTACGGCAACAAAGTCCTTGATTATTACACCAGAATGAGAGTATAGTTTTTAGCCATATCTGCCTAGAAAATCCAAACTTTTAATTTTCCGTTGGTCTTAGTACATGATGTAACTACAGAAGAGTCAAGTTTTAAATAGGAAACATATCAAAACTCTTTGGTTATTTTTAGTGCGATGCTAATGGTCTAATCAGATTCTATGGATTGTGCTAAGCTATGCTAAAAGTGCTAGCGCCAGACCTGGAGATCAGTCGAATGGATTCCAAAACGGTAAAAATCTAATGTTTAACTCTAGGGGAGCTGGAAAATAAGCATATTTTTAAAAAAGTGGAGTGTCCCTTTAAGGATATATGTGAACTAGTCCAAAACATTTAATAATGTGACATTACAATTGCACTTAGAAAATATACCCATTTAAAACATTTAAAACAAATAAGTGATTTTTATGGCATCATTCTGCACTTCAGCTTCTCATTAAATTCCAGGTTTGGATGGCGGGGGAGCCATTCAAGATATTCCGCCCTAGCTTCCTGTTTCAATGGAAATCATGTCAACGCATTGCACAAAGCTGTACAGTTCAAGGCTTTTCAATTGAAATGAAAACATTGTGTTCAACAGCAATAAACTCTGCTTACATCTTGAATATATTAAGTACTTGTCTACACATGTAGTATCTGGTCTGTATACTAGAGTATCTCCTATTGCCTATTGGCAGCCCTAACTAGCAACATTTGCATGTCTTGACCTCTTTTTTGAACCAGAACCAGAAATTATTATTTCATTATTATAGAAAACTGCTGGTAAAATCATACTATTCACCACTGCTACCAGACTGGCATTGAGTATGCTGTCAAAGTGGTCTGTGTTGCTCTTGCAATAACAGTTAAATAGATTGTGCACGACTTAATGTGCAATACTGTTAATGTACAATACATTAAGCAGTGTGGCTACATTGTTAAATGTGATGTCTTTAGTTCACTCTGTTCTCAACCTGCTGATTTCTTTCTTTCTTTCTTTTTTTCTTAGTTTCTTTCTTTCCACTCTGAAAGTATTAGGTTGTGTTATATTTAAATTAACCTGCTGGGTTGTTTCAACTAAAAATGTTAGGTTGTTTTCTACCCATGGTTAAGTAAAATATGGACAAGCCCAACTATTCAATTAAATTTAAAGGAATAGTCTACTCATTTTCAATATTAAACTATGTTATTACCTTAACTAAGAATTGTTGATACATCCCTCTATCATCTGTGTGCGTGCACGTAAGCGGTGGAGCGCGCTGCGACGCTTCGATAGCATTTAGCTTAGCCCCATTCATTCAATGGTACCATATAGAGATAAAGTTAGAAGTGACCAAACACATCAACGTTTTTCCTATTTAAGACGAGTAGTTATATGAGCAAGTTTGGTGGTACAAAATAAAACGTAGCGCTTTTCTAAGCGGATTTAAAAGAGGAGCTACATTTTATGGCGTAATAGCACTTTTGGGAGTACTTCGACTCGGCGCAGTAACACCCTCCCTCTCCCATTATGAGAGGGAGAATGGGAGCGGACTTTTCAGGGGAGTCGAAGTACTCCCCACAAATTTCCACCAGATGTAGCCATCAAGCCAAATATTGAATTCATACAAAGAAATCAGAACATTTAAGTATACAAGTTGAGTCATAATAAATAAAGTGAAATGACGCAGGGAATAAGTATTGAACCCACTTTAAAACTTTGTAGAAAAGCCTTTGTTGGTGATTACAGCTTCTAGACGCCTCTTGTATGGAGAGACCAGTCGTAGGCATTGCTCAGGAGTGATTCTGGCCCATTCTTCCACACAAATGATCTTTAAATCTTGGGCCTCTTTTATGAACTTTGATCTTCCGTTCTCTCCATAGATTTTCTATAGGATTAAGCATTTTGCACCTTGTTCTCTTCATGTGTTTAATATTTATTCCCTGTGTCATAAAAATGCTGATGTGTCAAAATCCCCCCCCCCCCCCCCCCCCCCGCTGTATATTGTGTTCTCCAAAATCCAGTGGGACTTTGTTTCCTATATTTTTATCATTTGAATGTTGAATGTAAACCCTTGACCTATCCAAACATTGTGAAGGGCTATGTACTCTGTAAGAGAAAATGTACAAAAGCTGTCTTAGAGGTGGTACCCTTTTGAAAACTACACCTTTATACCTAAAGGGTGCATATTGGTACTTCAAAGGTACATATCTGTGCCTAAAAGGTTTTGTCCCAGTGACAACTTTTGTACAAACCAACCTGTGGTCTATCACTGATTCAATAATTGACCATCTAAAATTCCCAAAATGTCCCTATTTACAACATTCCTTGCTGCATACACACTAATGCCTGAACGACTGTTAATTTTACCTCTTTATCCTGTCAGCAGTTCAGTGTTTACCTTATGTAAGTGATTCACCATTCACCATTGCAGCATCAGCAGTCTTGCTGTTATTAGTAAGACCAAAACTGTTTTGACAAAAATGTCCACAGCTGAGATGATGATGATGATGATGATGCTGGTCAGAATTAAAAGTGTGCATATCTCCACAATCATTTCTAATTGCAAAATCAAAAATGACCCACTTGTAATAGTTTTGTCAGTCTATGAGGTTCATTCATGAGGTGTGGTTATGTCCATAAGTGCTTCCTATGTGGCACTATTTGGTTCTATCATTTTTTCTCATCAATGCATCTCCATCACTTATTTGTGTGTGCATGTCTCCATCTTCATTAAAATAGGCACATATTTTTGTATTTTTTTTAGATTCAAATTTTAAACCAGAAGTTGGACTTCACTCATGTACAGGCAAAGTGTGGATCCAAGGATAATCTGAAGCATTCACCCCTAGGAGGCGATGTATGTACTGTTTGCTCTCTATGTGTCTGTCTGTCTGTCTGTCTGTTCTTCTCTTCAAAACGCCAACAGGCCTCCACTGACTGTGTTCTATTAACATGCATTAATATTTTCTTTCACAGCCTAAAATTCAAAACTGAAGTCTCTTCTCATTATTCATCTTGTGTGAATATTTGAGGAGCTCAGATGCAAAAGGCGCTAAACGCCACCTCCATAAAAAATTAGATAATGATATTAACCGAATGCTCTCAGCACGTATTATATGTTCATCAAATAGTTTCGCTTCAAATACTGGCCATTCAGAAATACAGGTTTGTTGGCAAAATCTATTAAGAATTGGATAAAAATGTTAAATTACAAGAAAGGGGGTTTTGCATCCGAGTTCTTCATATACAACTTCATACACATGTAAACTGTAATGCAGATGTTTAATGTTTATCTATCAACACCTGTGTGTCCATGTCTGTCCACTTTGTAGGGATCCTACACCAATGATACCTTGCAGCCTATGTAGACTACTCACTAGGTTTCGAAACAGAGCAAAGCTGTAGTCTCTCTGCACATATCATGACAGTTTTTGTTAATGTCCGAGCTGTATCTGCAGCGTCATGTCTGTGCTTCAGTCAGATTCACTATTTCTGACCCTGTCAGCAACATTCGAGGTCAGTTACTGTCACAGCAAAGTTACAATGACCACGCTGTGTCTGAGGGCATGATGGGTTAAATACAAATTATAATGATAATGTAATCAGCATGGGAGGGTAACAATGTATAGCGTGCCATTTTTTGTTGTTTTTAGCTTTACAGCTTTTTCCATGCTATTACAGTTCACATTAACTTTCATGATCTAAAATTTTAAAAGCAAAACCAGTCATAAGTAGCACATGTATATTTGTACCAATAGCCAAAAATACATTGTATGGGTCAAAATTATTATTTTTTTGCCAAAAATCATTAGGATATAAAGATCATGTTCCATGAAGATATTTTGTAGATTTCCAACCATAAATATATATAAAAAATTATCATTAATAATGTGTGTTGCTAAGGACTTCATTTGGATAACTTGAAAGGTGATTTTCTCAATATTTTAATATTTTGCACCCTCAGATTCCAGATTTTTTAAATAGTTATTATGTATTAATCTCTATTTCAGAAAATTAACCCTTATGACTGGTTTCGTGGTCCAGGGTCAAATTATTTGCTTCTACAGTTGCATGAAAAGAAGAATTGCACCGAAAAATTGATCTTACCACTTTGGTTTTATTTTTAACCTTTTGGTATTATTCCAGTCAGGGCTAACTATTACACACATTGTGTTTTCACCGGACCTTTTCCATCTGCTGATTTAGTGGTTGTAAATGTAATGTTACCTGACATTCTGGTGTTTCCACAGGTGCAGATTCAGACTAAGAAGATTGACGTGAGTCATGTGACCTCTAAATGTGGCTCATTGGACAACATCCGCCACAGGCCAGGTGAGTATTATTAAGCATGCATAAAGTAATACATTAAGAACCTTTAGGCATCACTGACTGGAAAATGTGCATTGTCATCCAGATATGTCCAGACCTAGACAACAGTGCCATCTTCTGGTCGTATTTTTAATCTTTGGCTTTGCTGTACATTCAAACAGGTCTTATGTGAGAGGTCTTATAGACATGTGACCTTGCCTGTGAAAACCCATCTTGAGTTATTTTTGTGATGTATTGTTTTCTACATAAAATCATCTTACATACAATGAGGAAAATAAGTATTTGAACACTCTGCTATTTTGAAAGTTCTCCCACTTAGAAATCATGGAGGGGTCTGAAATTGTCATCGTAGGTGCATGTCCACTTTAAGAGACATAATCTAAAAAATAAATAAATCCAGAAATCACAATGTATTTTTTTTATTTTAACTATTTATTTGTATGATACAGCTGCAAATAAGTATTTGAACATCTGAGAAAGTCAATGTTAATTTGATACAGTAGCCTTTGTTTGCAATTACAGAGGTCAAATGTTTCCTGTAGTTTTTCACCAGGTTTGCACACACTGCAGAAGGGATTTTGGCTCACTCCTCCACACAGATCTTCTCCAGATCAGTCAGGTTTCTGGCCTGTCGCTGAGAAATACGAAGTTTGAGCTCCCTCCAAAGATTCTCTATTGGGTTTAGGTCTGGAGACTGGCTAGGCCACGCCAGAACCTTGATATGCTTCTTACAGAGCCACTCCTTGGTTATCCTGGCTGTGCGCTGCGGGTCATTGTCATGTTGGAAGACCCAGCCTCGACCCATCTTCAATGCTCTAACTGAGGGAAGGAGGATGTTCCCCAAAATCTCGCAATACATGGCCCCGGTCATCCTCTCCTTAAAACAGTGCAGTCGCCCTGTCCCATGGGCAGAAAAACACCCCCAAAGCATGATGCTACCATCCCCATGATTCACAGTAGGGATGGTGTTCTTGGGATGGTACTCATCATTCTTCTTCCTCCAAACACGTTTAGTGGAATTATGACCAAAAAGTTATATTTTGGTCTCATCTGACCACATGACTTTCTCCCATGACTCCTCTGGATCATCCAAATGGTCATTGGCAAACTTAAGACGGTCCTGGACATGTGCTGGTTTAAGCAGGGGAACCTTCCGTGCCATGCATGATTTCAAACCAACAGTTACCTTGTAAACTGTGGTCCCAGCTCTTTTCAGGTCATTGACTAGCTCCTCCCGTGTAGTTCTGGGCTGATTTCTCACCTTTCTTAGGATCATTGAGACTCCACAAGGTGAGATCTTACATGGAGCCCCAGTCCGAGGGAGATTGACAGTCATGTTTAGCTTCTTCCATTTTCTAATGATTGCTCCAACAGTGAACCTTTTTTCTAGCCTTGTGGAGGTGTACAATTTTGTCTCTAGTGTCCCTGGACAGCTCTTTGGTCTTGGCCATGTTGTAGTTGGATTCTTACTGATTGTATGGGGTGGACAGGTGTCTTTATGCAGCTATCGACCTCAAACAGGTGCATCTAATTTAGGATAATAAATGGAGTGGATGTGGACATTTTAAAGGCAGACTAACAGGTCTTTGAGGGTCAGAATTCTAGCTGATAGACAGGTGTTCAAATACTTATTTGCAGCTGTATCATACAAATAAATAGTTAAAAAATCATATATTGTGATTTCTGGATTTTTTTTAGATTATGTCTCTCACAGTGGACATGCACCCACGATGACAACCCCAGACCCCTCCATGATTTCCAAATGGGAGAACCTGCAAAACAGCAGCGTGTTCAAATACCCATTCTCCTCAATGTATGTGAAAATATAACCTCAATATATTTAATATTGACTGAGTAAGGCTGTCAAAGATTGAAATCAGTGTGAAATCAATGGTGGAAATCAAACTTTGATTCTCCTAATCTATCTCCTAATAAGATTATAAAATATGCAAGGGCATATAGAAATATTTCATCAAAATTGAAAAATTTACAATATGCAATATACAATTTGCAAGATGAAGTATTTGATTTACCCAGCCTTCTGTAGTGGTGAGGTAGTAATGACTGAATTGTAAAGTTTCTTTAAAATAACCACAAAAAATTATTTGTATTGTTCTCTTTCATCACTTTGTGTCCCAGGCGGTGGTCATGTGCGTATTGAGAACATGAAGCTGGTCTTCAGAGAAAAGGCCCAAGCGAAGGTGGGCTCACTCGACAATGCTCACCATATTCCTGGAGGAGGCCACGTACAGGTATGTGCATAAAAGCAGTCTGTTACCTGACATGTACTAAACTTTATGAAGAACAATAAATCACATGCTGTTAAACATAATCCCACATCATACATAAAAATGTAAAAAAAAAATTTTTTAATGGACTTTATCTTTAAGTGACCGCCATCAACTTGCTCTTTCCTGCTTTCTAAGATTGAAAGCCATAAGCTGTCGTTCCGGGACACGGCCAAAGCACGCGTGGATCACGGGGCGGAGATTGTGATCGAAGCGCTTGGTGTGTCGGGCGGCACCTCTCCCCACAGACACAGCCACATGTCCTCATCCGGGAGCCTCAATATGCTTGAGTCGCCACAGCTGGCTACACTGGCGGAGGATGTGACCGCCGCCCTGGCCAAACAGGGCTTGTGAACCCCCACCCAATGTTTAGCAACTTCCCCTCTGCTCAATCCACATCGGCACTCCTCCCTCTGGTATTTATGGAAGACACAAATTCCGTTTCTGTACATCTCTATAAACTCTTCATCCGTCAACAATCTTGCAGAACCCTGTTGTGAATTTAAGAAATCCATTTTTTTCTGTTTATTTTAATGAATAGCTAGAAAGGTACCAGTGCTTTTATTACCCATGTTACATGTTTGACTTCTTACGATTGTGTATAGACAACGGCCTCGAATTCTGAACTATCGGGTTAGCTTCAGATGTGTTAATGTCGGTTGGCAGGACCATGAAATCAGATGATTTCACGCTGCACGCTCTTTTTTGCCCAATTCAGTGCATGGACTCTAAAAAAGACAAGATCAAACATGATATACGGGAAAATATTTATATGGATACACAAGCTGTCGACATCTCATGCGCAATTGAATATGAAAAAAAGAACTACTTATCGGTACAGTTGCATTAAATCTAGATAGTATGACAAGCATGTAGTCTAGTACACAAAAGAGGCTATTTTCTATTTGAAAAGATTTAGTTAGTTCCTCAAACATTGGATAAAAAACACATCATGTTTTGTAGACCCTAGCGATGACGTTACGCTTGTATATTATTTTAAACGACTAGACCGACATTGCAATGGTTCAACCCAGCCTTCGCTATTGTTAAGAAAACGTTGCTTTCGTGGATCTTTGTTGGTACACGGTTTAAGCAGATTTGTGTTCAAATTACACATGCCTGCTATATGACAAAAACAGTATTGTGTAAGTACATGAATAATGGAAATGTCTTATTTGACGCAGCCATGCATCTGGCTTTAAATCTGCCACCTACTGTCATCTCTCAGAGGCGGGATGTAAGATGATCCTTTGGATTAGCGTCTTTGAATGAGTGTTGCTGTGGCCCTCATTTTATTCTTAAATGAAGGGAGCAGATATTTGGGCAGCTTTGTTTGGTCAGCCATGTGTTTGTCTGTTGAATTCTGCTCGGTTGCTTAAGTTTCTTATTGTGAGTGAATTAGGAAGCGGAAAAAGAAAATGTAACGTAAAAAAGGATACTCACTCAGTTCGAAAACGGTACACCAGTATATTTTTTCTCGTCATTTGTGGTTCTCCCCCATTTTCTCTAGAACAGCTGTCATTTGTAGGCTTCTGTGTTTCTGCCCCCCAAGCCTTACCCACCCTGCCCTTTTACCCACAGCTGCTGTAAATGTATTTAAGGTCACATAGATGTATGCAGTTTTTCTCCTGTTGGTATGATATGGATTATAAATGCCCTTAACAGTTATGACAATAAAAATACAGAAAACGAACTTTGGTCTGATCTGACTTTTTTGTGCTTGTGTAAATGTGTAGTGATGAGAGTTTGCTTTATTGATGTTTTGAATATTTACAGCAAGCAATATAGCATATGTGGATGTGCATTACATGGTAAGTGTTGTTCTTAGGCACAACATGCAGGAGGTGTATTGGTGTCGACAACTGCTAACAGGTAACAATTGGTTAACCAAGGCATTTTGCGTTTATCTGCATTTACATCATTTATGCATAAATAGATTTTAGATGCCAATGCATCCTAAATATGCAGCAGAAGTGATCTGCTACTGCCACTTACCTGTTTTTCTGCCTTCTGCGATGCATATGAGACAATTAATCACTACAACGCTCGTACTTTGTGAAAAGTTTATTATGAGAATTGACAGAGGCGAAAATAAATTAAGACTCTGGGGAAAGGGAAAAGGGGGGATATGCAGCCAGTCCAGTTATGGCAATATATTTAGCACCTTTGATATTGCGATCCAGACAATGAGGAGTCAAGGGAGTGATTGTCTGTTTTTTTTGTTTGGCTATGATGACCCCCTCTCACACCCCCCACCCCTCATGACCGATCCGCTAGGGAGAGGCTTGTCCCGGCACGAACAACGGCAAGAACATTTGCTGGAAAAATATGAATGGCTTCCAAAAATGGACAAAAGAAACAGGAATCGAGTGAAAAAACAGGAATAGCGCAAACCAAAATTGTTTAGAACTAACATCCCATGTTCCTTTTATCCGTTTCTGAGCTGGTTTTGGAAACGTTGTGTGGATGTCCTGACACCATGGAATCTGGAGAAATGCTTCAGTTTCCTCCCAACTCCGACTTCTTACACAGACATGATATGTTTGACGAAAGCTATTCGGAAAAGAAAAATGTGTTTATTTGAACTGTGCACATGTCTTTACATCAAGCAATCACAGTGGATTTGTTCGATGTGATAAATAGGAATAGGAAACAACAGAAACATGCTGAACTGACCCTCATAATTCACACAACCGTTCTCATCCTCTTGGCCTGCCATGAGAGCTTCAATCTCGGTTTCATTCATTTTCTCACCTGCAGGAGAACAAAATAAGGGCAACAATCGTGAGTCCTTATTTATTAAAATTGCATAAATTGGAAACATGAAATTGTGCAAGCCAAATGCCATCAACCTATAAAATTTGGGCCTCACCCAGTGTTGACAAAACAATACGCAGCTCAGCACCCATAACTGTGCCATTGCCCTCTTTGTCAAATACACGCAGACCCTCAACGTAGTCCTCGTATGTTGCCTTGTTTGGGCTGTTGACCACAAACTGCAGCATGGGCAGGAAACCCTCAAAGTCTACTCTCTTGTGTAACATGTCTGTGAAAAAGGGGATCAAAGGTAAATAATACACTCCAACCCTCCACCAATTAAAGTTTAAGAAGCGGGCATCTGAAATCTGCAATACTAAAAATCCATGAAAATGCTGATATTGATAAAGTCATATGGGAACTGTATTAGTGCTCTTTGTATTTGGTATGAATCATTTTTTTTGCTCTTACCATCAGCGCTGGGGTTACCGAGGATCTTTGAAACCTCTTTGTTGGTGGGGTTCTGTCCCAGTGCACGCATGATATCTGCAATCTGGTTGTAGGCCACCTTGCTGTCACCAACTCTGTCGAAAAGTCCAAAGGCCTCTTTGTAATCTGCAATAGTGACGAGACTTTTGAAGCGTGAAGTGCATTTAAAAATAATAACTTTTTTTAAAAATATTTTTGTAACATTTTAACAATTTACAAACAATAGTAAAATAAAATAAGACAGTCAAATAAAAAAAAAAAAAACTTTTAAATAGTTACCTATCTACCCTTTCAAAAATAAACATTTGTACTTAGGGTGTATATTAGTACCTAAAAGGTACATATTGGTATCTCAAAGCTAAATATTGCTAGTGCTGGGCAAATATTAATCGCAAATAAAAGTTTTTTTTTGCATAATATTTATATATGAGTGTGTGCTGTGTGTAATTATTATGTATATATAAGTACACACACATTCATGTATGTATTTAAGAAACATTTACATGTTTATATATATTTATTTCTATTTTTATATATTCTATATGATATATAAATAAAAAATGTAGGCCTATATATAAATTAAAAAAATCTAAAATGAATATATGTATGCGTGTGTGGTTAAATATACATAATAATTACACACAGCACACACACATATGTTATGCAAAAAAAATCACTTTTATTTTGTATGCGATTAATCGCGATTAATCTTTGCCCAGCACTACCTCATACTGTACCTATACCTAAATGGTACATATTAGGACCTTTTTAAAGGGTACTGTCCCGGTGATGCTTTTGTACCTTTATTTCTGACAGTGATACATTTTGTTAGGATCACTTAATTTCTTTGTTTCTCTTATTAAGTACAGCTGGTAAAGCTAACTAATTTAAATGGTACTTGTTGAAACAGGTGCACCTGTGGAGTACCAGCATATTGAGTAATAACCAATGCTTGCTAGTTATGAACTTGATTGCATTGGGTCTGTTGGCTCGCTGGATGGTTATTTGCTGAAAGGTAAATGGCTTCATCTGATTTCCGCACAAAGTCAGCTGCCACCACCGAAGTGGCTTGGTGAGACATTTAAAGAGTCGACTTGGAATTGATATGCTCTCCCAAGAATATAACTCCCTCCTTATAAAGGCACTACCATGTGAGTCCTTAATGCTGACTTCAGTGTAACTTACACCCAGGCTGCTACAAGGCAGCCCCTCTTTAAGCAATGGACATATTTTTGCACTTAAGACAACCCTTGTCAATGGTGCAAATTAACCGAAGGTGCATTCAATTGTAAACAAATGGATTATTAAATAGGATATTTGTTTTTCCTTCTGTGGAATTTTTTGTTACCCATGTTTCAGATTTAAATCTGTGTGAGCAGAGATCAGAGTATTAATGAAAAAAATAAATCTCACCTTCCAACTGGTCCTGGCTGAATTCAAGCTGGAGGAAAGCAGATGACAATACAGAATATTATTACATTTATCTATAAACCTTATTTATGCTATTTTTTACATGTACCGATCTTTATTGACACATAAATACATGGTTTCACAGACAAGGCTTAGCTAAAGCCAGGACTAGGCCTAATTTAAGATGTTTACGCATCTTTTATAAACATGCCTTACAAAAAGACATCACTAGTGTGTATCTTGAGACAAATCAATGGCACTGGCTTATTAAGTTATTTTCTGTTGAGACAGCTCAAACATGTGTCTTAGTCTAGAACTAGCCTTAAGCTTTGTCTGTGAAACCAGGAGTTAAAGTAAAAAACAAACATTAGTTTAAACATAATAAAATCCAAAGTGGATATTTAAGCAGTTTTGTATACAATAATGTATGTCTTATATGTTCTAAAATATGTTTAATACGTTCTACATCATCTTGATAAGTCGTAAAATCAAAGCTTACGATAAATTGGAAATAAATGAAGAAATGAATCAACATTTATAGAAAATCCAAACCAGATACATAAATTCATTTTCCACTACATCATTCAGATAGGATATCTGATAATGCATCACAGTGCTAACAACTCTTCTGACAGGTGAGTTTTATAAACTGTTTTATAATCTGGTAACAACTGCTTTAATAGATAAGTAAATAGTGAGAGCCTTTCACTATGTCAAGATGCTTAATTTAGTCTCTCAGCTGCTTGCAGAACAGTACTGAGAGAAGACTGTAGCTCCATGTTTGGTCATATGAGCCATCTCCATATATGGTTACGCATTAAATCACACACGTACTGTAATCCTCGCGCCAATTAGCAATGCGCAGGCCCAGCGCATAACCAATCAGAAAAGTTTGATTAGCCAGCGATTCTAATTTGGCGAAAAACGTAAATCTCTCTGGAACTATCCGTGGTGCTGAATCATCCGCCAATAATAGATATTATCACTATTATTATTAATTAATAGGCCTATTTATGGTTTTCTGATCAGTAGGTCGTCACGGTAGGCTAATGTAATAAAATATGGATAAAAGTTTGATGGGAATTAATAATGATTTAACGATAGTAAATAATAGTTTTATCATTAGTAAATGTTCAAAAAATAATAAAATGTTGCTGAAATTTACATAATGAGAAGTATTAATAACATTATCTAGTATCCTTTAAAACGGTTACTACATAAAATATTAAGAACACACTTATTATTATTATTATATTATTAACATTTTTTAAAGCAAAGTGAATATTGTGCAAATTTTCCATCTCTGTCTGACTTCCCTTAATGAAGTCCCTTAATGACGTTTGTCTGTCTTTCTATCTGTGACAAAAAAAAGGTGTCGTCTTGTTACCTTCACAGAAGACAGATCCACTGCGGCTGCTTTTGGTGCTGCAGGTGCAGGTGCGGGTGCGGCAGCAGGTGCTGGTGCTGGTTCTGCCTTCTTGGCGGGCTCGGGCTTCTTCGCGTCCTTTTTAGGTGCCATTTTTCAGTTTTGTATTTGTCTGCCGGGGGGACAGTCAACACAGGGAGTGGACCACAGCTTGGAGGATACTCAGCCCTCTCAAGGTAAGCAAAGACGCTTATATACGCGTATAATTTACCTCAGGGTTGATGTCAGAGCGCCACGTGAGCCGATTGGGCCGCTGGAAACAGAAAGGAGGGCTCGCGCTCCCCAAATGGAGATGGGACGACACGTGGTGACAGCTCACGGTCGTAAATCTCATTTCAGGGAGACAACAAACAGGGATTTTTCTTTACGACATCGATTGTAATATTGACAGTTTTAATGTTTGAGCTTAGACTGGGCATACATATCCCGCCTAGAGAAAGAGAAAGCTTGAGGATATGTGAATGGGATTGTGTGAGGTCACATGGTAAATCTGGGTACGAATTCACTTTACAGTTTGCAATTAAATAACTACATAAACAAACACTGTACAGTAGTCATTTGCATACTATGGTACCGTAGTAATAAAAAGTTTGGACACATTGTTTGTGTTCATCACTCCACAATCTCCACATCAGTACTTACTTAAACTTATTGTATAATTTACGCTATAGCCTACTTTTACACTGTACTTTCTACGAATGCACAACATTTCATTATTATTTCACATAAAAATGGCATCTTTTCCCATAAGGGCTAAATCCTTGCATCCTTCCTCACAAGGATGTAACAAAAATGAGGAATGGCATGCAGCAGCTGATAGCTAAAAATATCAGGACAGGTGCTTTGGGACCACTTTTTTCAAAAAATTACAGTCACGGTGTTTGTCATCACCTCAGTAAAAGGAGCATTATAAAAACAAACAACATACAGTAGTTTACTTTAAACCAAATCATGCTAATATTCAACAGCTTGCTTGCACTGCAAAAATGACTTTCCTACTTAGTATTTTTGTCTTGTTTTCAGTACAAATATCAAAAAGTTTCTATTAATTTTCTTGATAAGCAAAATGACCTAAGAAAATAAGTCTAGTTTTTTAGACAAAAAATATACAATTTAAGTGAATTTGTGCTTAAAACAAGCACAAAATCTGCCAGTGGGGTGAGAAAAAAAATCTTGAAATAAGTTTACTTTTTTCTTAAACACTTAATTCAAGAAATATTTTCTCACACCATTGGCAGATATTTGTGCTTGTTTTAAACACAATTTCCCTTAAAGAGTATATTTTTTGTCTAAAAACTAGACTTATTTTCTTAGGTAATTTTGCTCATCAAGAAAATACACACTGATTTAAAAATGTTTAGATATTCCGACTGAAAACAGGACAAAAATACTAAGTAAAAAAGTAATTTTTGCCGTGTGAAATGATGCCTGGAAAAAATGTATTTACAAAACTAAAATTATGATAAAACTTACATGATACGTGATGTTAAAGCTGTTACATCTCAGGTGGAAACTAATAAAACGTTTTTATTGGTTTAATATGTTATGCTATTGTACCTCAGTTTTTTCGTGACAAAGTCGTGATGCCTTTATCATTCCCAAATGTTTTTAAACCATATCTCATACACTGCATGCAGTACAAACAGTTTTATTTGTGCCAGCCAATCTGGTCCATCTAAACAGGCATTGATGTTTGTCAAGTAGTGTAACCATATTTATAAGCGTTTGAAACATAGATATGTGTAAGTGCATTCTTAGGCAGAGAAAAATTAGAAACATGAGCTAAATGAAAGTTATATGTGACTGACTAAATGGTCTTTGTTCATCTCATCTTGGTCTCATGGGAATAAAGTTAGACGAGTCTGGAAGTCTTAAGGAGGCCTCAGCTGCTATTGCCTGTAACCTCACAGGGTACACAGCGCAAGCTTGACCGTCTTCCTCCCTTCTAAATCTGTCCCGCTGGCTCCTTTCCCCACCCCCAGAAGAGGGCCAAAAACTAGAGACCCAAGACATTCATTCACCATTAACTTTCCCCTACCACCCGCTTTATCTGACCTCCTTCAGTTGTAGCCTCATCTCCCCAGCTGTCATCAGGGCTCACCCCTGCTATCAAGAAGCACCTTTCCTAAAACCTGCCCCCCTCTCTTTTACCCACCTGTCCTCCACAACCAATAACCCCTTCTGCTCCTAATGATTTTAGCAGCTCAGTTTTTGCTTACTTGGATAGACTCATAACTGGAATGACGCCCTGCAAGCACGTTTACAGTAAAGGTATGCACAAGAATATTTTGTTTTGCTCTGCTGCTCAACACAACGGCGTATGAGCTTTCAAAACATCAGCGTAACACCCATAAAAATCTCTTTAACATACTTTTCTACTGCAACTCAGAAGCCTGACTATCTAGAAGCCAAAGGAATGAGGTAAGGAGGTTCAGACGTGACGTCCGTGTTATAGAGAGCATACAGAGTTTCGTGGCGAGATGACACGCATCTTGTGATGTATTTGGGATCTTTTCAAGCAAGCAACAGGGGGAGGAGCCTAAAGTGAGGGTGGAGACGCTCCAAAAAAGGTAAAAATGTCACACTGAAAAACTTCCTGGCATGTGGCAGACGAAATACCATCTCATTTTACAATAACACATATTCTATGTGATAAATAACATCCTGTTTTTTTAGATTATTAGTTTAAATGGGTTTCAACTTTCTAGATCATAATGTACTATTTTGCTTACAGCTACATAAGACATACAGAGGATTAGTAATGAGTGTCTGTTGTATGTCTAAAAATATTTAAAATCTGCCTGAAACGTTAGTCATAGGTATCACATTAGTGACAGAGATATGGCTCGCTAACATCTTCCTATAAATGCATTCGGGTTCAGGCGCATGTCATAATGTGAATATAAACATGCAAGTAAGTTTTAAAAATGTAAAAAAGTGAGACAAAATAATGCATGATGCCAATTTGTTACCCTGAATTCAAAGAATTTAAATAACACAGAGCAACCCTGACAAATATCTTTTGTGTTTCACAGGAGTAAAGTCACAAGTAACAAATGGGTAGATGATGACATCATTCTAGAAATGTGAATGGATTATTTACCCCACAAAATAATGAATTATCAAATGCACATTGATTTTGGAAGATGCTGGGTTGTTTCGGCCATTCGGTAAAATATGGACAAACCAAACCGTTGGTTTAAATGAACATGTCCATATTTTATCCACTCATGGGTTGAAACAATCCACCACTCCAGCATAGGTTCATTTAAACCCAGTGGTTGGGGTTAGAAATTTTTAAAAGTGTGCATTTAAGATCTACTTGAATTATCAAAATACAAAATGCAGTTGGAATGGACAAGACTCTTCTTTTTTATAATATACAAGGTGTATGACACAGAACAAACATTGAAGGACAAACTGCAATTGATGAATGGAGCATGCAGTTGCTCTCTTCAGAATAGGGCAGGAAGTGAGGGATATTTTCAGATAACCTTAAGAATGAGCTGCAAAAGCCTTCTGACGTAGAGGTCACACATTCGACATAGTTTGGACCTTGATGGTGAGCCCCAAAACGTACAGTGCAACTCACTCTATTGGACTCCTCCATAGTAATTCCATAAGGAATGGGATTGTAACTTAGCCCCCTGGACAGATGGACCCTATTAATAGGCCCTTCTGAAGAGGTGCAATGTTTTGTTGGGATCCCTCTTAGAGGGGGCAGAGTTCCTTAAGGGGTTGATTCTGTGTCACCTGCCAACCCTTTAAAGCCTTCTCGTAGCTCAGACACAGATTATAAAGGGTACAGCTAAACAAAGCAGCACACAGCTATGGAAAGTGAGTCTTAAGCGCCTCCTATAGTAACAGTCCCCAAGCAATACTGAAGAATACCCATTATAGTTTCTTGGAATTACAGTAGCATACTGCAGTCACCAAAACATGTATTAGAGATGCCACACAGCTTCTGGTTTAGTATTTCTAAATACTAAAGTGTCATGTTGAAACACAATTTAATGATTTGAACATACTGGAGGATGCTAGAATATAGTGCTTCTTGAGATGTGCTGAGGTGTGGATATGTTAAAAAGAATTTAATAAATGCTAACAATATATGCAAAACAACCTAAATGTTTCATATAGCATTTAAGCTAAGTGTATTGTGTAAAACCAAATCTATAGATCTGTGCATCCATTGCATTCTGTTGTTTTCCAGGGAGGAGAGACACACCTAATTTGCATTTAGATATAGACCTGGTTATTTTCAGATCTTTGTATAAGGCTGCTATGAAAACAGCAAATGGGATCCATCCCAACCAAATGCACCAACCCTTGAAATGCATCGTCCCAGAAGCAACTAACTGTATTTGTTTAGGTGCCACAAGGACCCATGCTGAACTGTATACTGACTAATCACTTAGATATTTTCGTGTTATTACCAAGTGCCACTTATAAGGAGCACATAAACATATCAGGCTAAAGTATTTGAAGAGATCTCTTTCATTTCCGAAGTAAACACTAGGATTGACTTGCAGGACTTTTAGTTATCGCACATGTGATGATGCTACCATATTATTCAATTTACATAAACACTGATACTGGATTGAATATTCTGAATTAAAATACTGTGCTGTAGATATGACACCAAATATGTATCCACTATTTAAAGTCAATTGCCCTCTGCATGGATTTGAGCAAAATATGTATTGTAGAAAATTTTATAAAATGAAACTTGACTGTAATGAATCAACAAATTGTGTATACTTTGTGTTTATAATGTCAAATCTAAAACATGGAACTGTTTCACCATTGATCTCAATTTTATGAGCCCTTGTCAAGTGCCACAGCAATCTCGACAGAAAAAAGCTTTTCCATACGATGACCACTAGAGGGCAGTACAGTGTATTAAACAACCAGCCAGGCATCGGCGAGTTAGAACCCCCTGCTGGTAGGATTTGCAACTACACTAATGCGTGGACTAACTAATATTGAAATGAAATAATATTCCACTAGTATTTTATATTTATTTATTCTTTACCAGTGCCTAGTTTGTTGTTTTTATCGGCTCGCATTGTGTTGAAAATGCTGTTGACTGCTTCAAATTTTACTCGGTTAAAAGAACTTCAAGTGAACTACCGTTTTATATATATACAAATATGACTTTTAAAGACTGTAAAATTACCTCATCCCGTTTTCCTATTTTAAACTGTTTAAACGTATTACTTAAATTTTACATTACTTCACTCTAAACCGAACGCAACTCTCGACAGGTGTTGAAACACATGCAACAGGTGGATGACATCAAAGTATCGCGAGAGCGATTTGAAAGCAGACTTCTTGTATAATTCCTCGCATTGCTCTCGCGGCACTGTGATGTCATAGGCCGATCTGTCTGTGCAGAGCCGCATAACGTCGAACATACCTGTTTCCAGTTATTTTATGAAAAGTCCGCATGCCCAGTCAACAGTTGTTTTTAATTATTGTAAAAATTTTAATAATTTTTCAAACAATCCGCTTTAACGTTTGATACGTTGTTGTTGATATATTTATTTTTGTTCCGTATTATGAAGAGATGATTGTGTTTATGCCGGGTGCAGTTGCACAGGTAAGTTAATAGGGATCCAATTCTAGTAGACTGTGTTTTTTTACAGGTGCACATGTAGTAAAATAGACGTGTTAATATCAGGTTAAGATAAATGACAGATTGTCGGTTTATGTGGTTTATTAAATTTGATTTAATTTTTTTTACAGTGTGATACACAATTGCAATTTGTCACACATGCTGTCTGGTCAAGTCATAATACTAATCACATTCTGCCTCTGACCTATGAATTCCAATATTCCCCTTTCATATGATCTCAGGGACCACAAAGAGTTAAAGTATAATGTTTGAGTGAAGTTTGTCTTCTTTGCTGAATAGGGCCACACTATGTGCTGTTTTTTGACAGACTGCTGAATCCAAAGTCGTGTCCCTGGCCCTGAGCCTTCCCAGCATGCTCAGCAAAGTCCTGCAGCATTAATCCTCTGAGGGGCTCTCACTATTGTAAAAAGAGCAGGAAAGGAGCAGGGATTTGCTTAATGTAGCGAACAGTGAATCAGAGCACTTGGCGGGAAGCACTGTACTGTAATCAGAAATAGATTTTGTGCTCACATTATGTATCAGAAAGTAATGCAAGAATATAAGCATGTAGACTGTTGTAAAGTTGTGCATTGTCTAAAACTTTATGGGATGGTTTCCCGGACAGGGATTAGTTTAAGCCAGGACTAGGCCTTAGTTTAATTAGGAAATATAACTTGAATATCTTGAATTTGGTTACATGTCGTTTTTGTTTAAATTACTTGTGAGATGTATGATTTTACATTACGTAAGAAAAGTCAACAGATCGTGGTTTCATATATTTATTTCATTTATTTTTGGGCTATGGTTAGACTGACACTAAGCCTAGACGTCTGTGTTTTGACGGCTATAAGATGTTTTTTAAATGCAAAATTGGGTACCCCACAGTGAAAATAAGTGCCCAGAAATATTATTCTGTAGTGTTTGGTATTAAGTAACAACCCTCAACATTCAGCTAACCTACTATGACATATAGTCTGCTGCTATTATCTGTATAGCAAACATATCTGTGTGCAAAAGTTGATGTATTTTTTATAGAATCTGGGTCTTTCACTATTTTCTTTTTATCTCATCCACAGCATTATTCATAACACCAAACCAGCATTCACAGTGCAGTTTCACCCTGAGGCAAACTGAAGCCCCACAGACACAGAGGTACCACAGCTCTGCCAAAAGATCTTAAAGAGTCTGATCTTTACATGTCGCAAAATGTTCTCTTTTGATCTTTCGGAGAAATCTCCATAGAGATTCATACATAGTGCACAACAGGGGGGTGATTATTTGATTAAAAACCAGCCTGTGTACACGAGCAAGTCATTTCTCATTCCTGATTGATGTTTTAATCTTTCTGAATGAAGAAGTGTAAGGAAACATCACATCTGTGAAGCCAAAGAAAGCTGCAGTTCATCAGAGCAGCCAGGTGGGGGAGACAAACCACACAACTTGGATGTCCTTTTTGACAGCACACGGTGTTGATATCTCAGTCACTTTGTGTTTATGTGATGTCCTTGTTTTGCCCAGGTATCTGAGGTGAATTTGACGATTCAGAGACGGGTAAAGTTATGAAAGATGAGATACAATAACTTTCCCCGTTGGCTTAACCTTTAAGCAATGGCCAGAAAATTTAAGGATTTACTGATGCAGGTCGAGTAGGCCTACCATCTTTGATCAGATCAGGCTATCCAAGTATGGCAACGTTTTCTCAATTTTTTTGTTTTTAAGACAACTGAAATCTTGCAAACATAAGAAGTGTGAATGATATATGGCTATGGTTATATTTTGATTAAAAATGTAGCATCTAAATGCTGCACACAGATTTTAGACATTTTGTGACTCTTTTTTTTATTTGAAAGAAATTAGTCTTTTTACTTAATTTTGCTAAAAAATGCTCAAGATGTGTTTAGTGCCATGAGGTCACACTAAACACAGACGATGCCTAAAGAACACATTTAGTCCAGAATTTTTTTTTGTACATATTTCCTATCATTTTTGTTTGTATTTTAATTAAATAGATTGAAAAATAAATATGGATGGACATTAAAACTTCTAAAACGACAAGTCTGGTGGTGCCGGCCTAACTGTGCGTTCACAGCAGCCGCTTTTGAGGTGTCAAAATTGCGTCTACCGCGTCTAGTTTGCCGCTTGAACATTTTGAGTTTACTCGCTTCATTCGCACGTGAAATTCGAGTCATTGTGACAATCAGGTGGAAATTCGCGTCATGGTAGGGGTTTCTGTGACTCCGCTCACTTTCTGTAATCACGTCACTACTAGAGCAAGCTCCTAATTGGTTAACGCGTTTTTCCGCCAAAGTTCAAATTTTTCAACGCATGCATTTGCCGCGGCAACGCTCAGCGCGAATGAGGTGGAATTGCGTCTACCGCGACGTGCTAAACGCCTCATTCGCGCCATGAGACCTCCAGACGTGCGTCAATGCGTCTTCACATTGACTTAAGATTAAAATCACTCGTGCTTGACGCCTCTACAGTTGCTGGTCTGAACGCAGCATAAACGTGGGTTCACACCAGCCTCGTTTGAGACATCAAAATCGTGTCTACTGCGCCTAGTTTGCCGCTTGAACAGTTTAAGTTTACTCGCTTCATTCAAACGTGAAATGCTAGTTATCAAGACATTCACGCGGAAATTTGCGTCATGGGAGGGGCTTCTGTGACTCCGCTCGCTTTCTGTAATCACGTCACTACTAGGGCAAGCTCTTGATTGGTTAAAGCGTTTTTCAAGCAAAGTTCAAATTTTTCAACGCATGCGTTTGCCGCGGCAACGCTCAATTCGCACGAACTTCACGCGCGAATGAGGCAGAATCGCGTCTACCGTGCCGGGCTAAACGCCTCATTCGCGCCACGAAACCTCCAGACGTGCGTCAATGCGTCTTCACATTGACTTAAGATTGAAATCACTCGCGCTTGACGCCTTTACCGCGGCTGGTCTGAACGCAGCATAACCGTGGGTTCACACCAGCCTCGTTTGAAATGTCAAAATCGCGTCTACTGCGCCTAGTTTGCCGCTTGAACAGTTTAAGTTTACTCGCTTCATTCGAGCGTGAAATGCTAGTTATCAAGACATTCACGCGGAAATTTGCGTCATGGGAGGGGCTTCTGTGACTCCGCTCGCTTTCTGTAATCACGTCACGACTAAAGCAAGCTCCTGATTGGTTAACGCTTTGCGTTTTTCAACCAAAGTTCAAATTTTTCAACTCTTACATTTGCTGTGGCAATGCGCAATTCACGGCAATGAGGCGGAAATGTGTCTACCGTGCCGCACTTAACGGCTCATTCGCGCTGCGAGACCTCCAGACGTTCGTCAATGCGTCTTCACATTGACTAACATTAAAATCACTCGCGATTGATGCATCTACCTCGGCTGGTGTGAATGCAGCATAAGACTTTTGCACAGTAATGTACATGCATTTGAATATAAGAGTTTTTTTTTGCTCCCATAACAGTTAGTTATTCCATGTAGTAGCTGGGTCCTACTGGATCATGTTAACCAAACAATTAAACATCATATGCACTTGATGTCACTAGTGGACACCATAGACCGCAAAAAAATATGGACGTAGTGTCCGTGACGTCACCCATTGCTTTCTGAAGATCGTTTTCACTCCCTCACAGTTGTCATGAAGGGCAAGATTAGCTATATAGACCAAAAACACGTTTTGTACCAGGTTGTAAACATGTTATTTTCTGCTGTAAAGTTGGGCATTTTTAGCATGGGGGTCTATGGGATTGGCTCCCTTTTGGAGCCGGTCTCGGGCGGCCGGTCGGTGAATTGCAGTTTGGGTCACTTCTGTATTGGGTTCATTAGAGAGATCGGAAGGTTGCCCCTCGGTGGACACCAAACAAACTTTACCTTTAAACTTTACCAATGTTCAATAAATAGATTTCATGTCTTGATTGATGACTGGTTTTGTATTACGTTTCTGTCAAATATTGTCAGAGGTCGAGTTCTTTTAGAGTGATGTCTTGCACATTTTGGGCACATCAGTGAAATCCATAATGGCCACTGAGGACTGGCAGCTCTTTGCAGATGAACTTATGGAGATTAATGAAAAGATTGCTGCCACTCGTGGAATGTGGCAGAATATTTATGTATTGATGCTGTATTTAGACACCATTAAAATAGACATTTATAAGTAATTATGCATTATAACTCTTATTGTCTGACAGGTGGCAGATGCCTTGAAGGCTGCAGATGACATTGGATACTCTGTTATGTTGATATTGGCCTGTACTCCGGGTTGCCTCCGCTTGGGCTTGTGTGCCAACAGAGAGAAACCAGAGGACACTGCTTGCAAAGTAAGAAGTGTAAGACATTGCACAAAAAGATGCTAACTGTTTTTATGAATGCCAACTTTGTGGTTGGATGATGTATAATTGCCGATCTGAACATGTGTTCCTGATATGTTTCTGTAAAAATGTTAGGTTTGGATTTGGGCGGTCATGATAAAAGTGGGTTATGTTTCTCTGTTGAAGGCTCTGGCCATGAGCAGACAGATCCATGTGGAAAAATCCCTGCTGGCCTGGTATGATAATATGATAGAGTATGAGGTGGGGCGATATGTCGCTGACAGGTGTGTCACAGTCTGTGATATGGAAAACTTTGATGGGATCCACACAGGTTGACATCTGTGTTGACATCTTGTGTTGGTCTTGTGTACTGTACTGGACTTGTTCAAATGTAGAGTATATGTTTCCAATATAAAGCAAAATGTAAACTCTTAATGTACCCCATGTGCTGTTTTTAATGCCTCTTTCAGGCCTTGCTTTGGTGATTTAAAAGCACATAGACTATCCACCCCAAATGTGCACCATTTGGGTCATTGCCACTGTCTTCCAAGCTTTCTAAGAGCGCTATGGGTCTCCAGAATAGTTATGACTTTATAAACATCACTGCATTGTTTTTGGGTTTATATTACGCTGTTTAAGATTTTCTTTGACTTGGTTTACATTTTACCTGCGAAACAGACGTTTCCCAGTGCTCAGCGGAAGGTGCAAGTTTCACACCATCTTTAGTTTTGTGTTTTTGTTATTTTTTGTCGCCAAAATATTGAAAACTGATTGCAGCCAAAGATCTGGCTAAACTGAGAGCCAGAGTCTAAAAACACCCACCCACCACTCTGTCTGTTAAGTGTGAAATGAATCCTTATACTTTGAAAGCATTGATCCAGCATGCTCCGTTAGATGAACAAGTTGTGTGGAATACACTGAACAGATTTCACTGTCTTATAAAAAGATTGGTGCGAAGAGGCAAAAATAGTTATAATACCTTGTAGGGCGATTCTCCTCATCTAAAAATCATAATGGAAGTATTTTTGAGAGAGAATTCTGCTTAGGGTTGTGCTAAGAGAAGGTTTTCAAAACTTTTCTAAATCCACAGAGAAATATGTTATAACTTTGATGTTATGATTTCATATTTCTGGAGAAATAGTGGAGATCTCAGTTTAAGGCACAATATGGAAGTCAATGGTCACTATCTGCTGTATGTCCATCATTTCTT